>NC_142711.1:8425757-8728787 GCF_055471065.1 Atractosteus spatula | reverse complement strand
CTTCATTGAACACCTGCCATAACTCATGGTCAAACCTAAACTATAACAATTAGCGCTAGTCCCAAATGTAACTATGGCAACCTGTCTCATTAAAGAACTGTAATTTGCACGGGCTTGCAAACCAGTAGGTTCTTAAAGACTTGTAATTTGTTCACCTTTTAATTTACCTACATGCATTCTCACATGGCTTTAATTGTTGAGAGTGCGCTTTTTCACATAGGGTGAAACAATTAGGTGTGTGAATATAAAAGCAAGTCTCTCAGGGGTGTTAGTTGTGGTTGTTGCAGATCTTTTGGGTAAGGGTGCAGAATGTTTGTTGTATTGATTGGAAGACTTGTATGAAGAAACTTTTTTTTAAAAAAAAGGCCAGCCAAGAGGCCTCCTGGACTTCACTGTTTTCTGAGTACTTTGTTTGAAGTTCCTCCAAGACACCTTTCAAGAAGCAAGAATCTTCTACGGTAACAAACAGCTATAGCAGGACAATTTCTACAGTACTGTATATGCCAGCAGCTATATCACCCAGCAGCTCACACCTGGCAACTCACTGAAGCTCAGCTGGTGTGAGTCTGGCCAATAGCTAGATGGAAGACCTAGGAAAGCTGAGGCTACTGCTGGGAGAGGTTTCGGTGAGGCCAGTAGGGGGCTCTCACCCTGCAGTCTGTGTGGGTCCTAATCCCCCATTATAGTGATGGGGACGCAATACTGTAAAAAGGCACCGTCCTTCGGATGAGATGTAAAACTGAGGTCCTGACACTCTGTGGTCATTAAAAATTCCAGTTTTTTTTTATTTACAAAAAACAACATATAATGCTCTTTCACCTAAACACATTAAACCATTTAAAAAAAATCCCAGGTTGTTTCTCCACTGTAACCCTGCTGTGCTCTGGTCTCCTGGCCCAATTTTCCCCTGCCCTTTACGGATCATGGCCTCCTAATAATCCCCATCTCTGAACTTGCTTCATTACTCTGTTCTCCTCCCCACTGAGAGCTGGTGTGTGGTGAGCGTACTGGTGCACTATGACTGCCGTTGCATCATCCAGGTGGGGCTGCACACTGGTGGTGGTGGAGGGGAGTCCCCATTACCCGTAAAGTGCTTTGAGCAATAGTGATGATTATTACTATTACAAATAACTTTGAACCATAAATTACACCTAAAAGGCTAACTCAAATCTAGTAGGAGTTCTATTAGATTTTAGTTTTACGGTTCAGCCATCAAATGTTCACACGTCAAAAAATGTCAAAATATACTGTATGCTAAACATTTCTGTCTTTAGTTTGAAAAACCTAATTAATATGGAAGAAGAAGAATTGTATCTGGAACATGCTCCATTGAAACAAATGTCTTTATTGTTTTACAGGCATTGCCGTTTCTGATGAACTTGATCAGGTAAATAAATACTAATACTAATAATGTGCTTTTTCATCTGGTGCTGTGAATTATTCAGAACGCTTTGGGTTTTTCTGATGTACTGTATATTACAAGTTATTAAATCATTCTCTAAATACTGCATTGCAGTTTTTTTAGTCCTCATACATTTTAGAATTTGATGTAAACAGTTGGTATGTCAAACATTCTTTTCACACATGATGTGAAAGCAGGCAGGCATACTGTTTTTCTCTTCACTGTGCATATGTTTATTTTATATTATTTCATATGTCTTCTTTCTTTAGGCAAATACATTCTCATGGTACGGATTCTTGATATACTAAACTCACAACTTTTATCTATTTACAGTAGATTTAAGTCTACAGTTGTAATGTGGATTAAAACTCCATGGGACTCTAAAAAACTTATTAAAATTTTTATCTTATATATTATTTTACAACAACACAAATTCTGGCCTTTTAACTTAGATCCTTATATGTTATGAAAATTAAAAGAGGATTGTGCTATAAACAGCTGAGGAGCTATTGTTATATCACAGTACATCTATTTCATTTGTTGTGTATATTTTTTTGCCGAATTTAGTTTCCTTTAATGTCAGGAATGCACTTAAGAATTTCATTAATTTTTTTATGGACTGATATTAGTTTCAGTTCCAATGTTGAAGATGTTCCTGATGTTGTATAGCTTTAAATTATGTCACACCTACAGTACACTAAGGCCCAGCGATGGACATGTATTCTTTCCAGTGTGCAAGTCCTGCCTTGCAATATGTGTTTCCAGGATAGGTTCTGCATTGTTGTGGGGGCTACTTTAGAGAAGAAGCAGTTTTCTGATTATGTTTGGCTGGTTGACTGCATTAAAGGCTATGTGTGTTCTGTTGTCCATTGCCATTCTCGATTGGAATGCATTCCCAGTGCTTCCATTAGTGTGTATGTCCAATTCAATTACTCCACTCTTCACAGTTTTCACAGTAATGTTATTTGACACAGCCAGGCAACTTTATAAACGCCCTACGTTTTGTAATAATGGATTAATCAATACTGTTGAATGTAAGCAGAACATGTTATAGTTGTTCTTACTCTGTCCTGTTCATAAAAGCCATATTCAGTACCCAGAAGGAAGGCTTTTAAGTCCATTTACAGTAAGTGCTGTGATCTAACGGGAAGTCTCTGTGTTTTAATTACTTTAACACCATTGCTCCACTCTCAACTTGATTACGTACTTTTCCAGTCCTGTTCTTAAGTATTAGTGCTGGGATAACAAAAATGCATTTGACCCATTTAAAAAAAAATCAGTAATGTTAAAAGTAAAAAATCGTTAAAACGCCACCAGACAGTCTCAAGTGAATGAAAGTACTGTAGATTATTTATGAAGCAGGGGAGAGAAAAACTCTCATAGACATGGTTGTGAAAACCCTGCACAGGCCTTCTGTTTAAAATAGCTGGTGGATTACTGATAAATTGAAAACAACGACGTTTATCTGTTAGAAGCACATTCTACAAAATTATCTCTGGTTGTCTGCTTAAAACACATGCATGAAGGCCCTAAAATGACATGGTTAAGAGCTGGAAATAGGTTGTGTATATCCAGGAAGTGAAAAGCATTCCAGCTGAGAAGAGCTCACACAGATGAGCTGTGGTATAAGGTATTGACTGCCAAGAGAGGCTGTTTGGAAAGCGGGCATTTGTTTTAGCCTCAGTGTGTAGCGCTCATAAAACAACCACTCTGAGACAACAAGTTCCCTGGCTCGTGTTCTGTTTGTTCATATGATATCCGGCAGGGAAAACTGACATAGAAATTTATACACGGAATTATTTACATTGGCTGTCATTCTAGTTTATTTCATTTTTAAAATATTTTGGTTATACAAAAATATATTTTTGTTCACTGTTGGGTTTATTGACTGTAATCTTCCTGTCATCAATCTTTAATGAGAAGAAGCTTCACCCATTTACAGACTCATTTGTCTAAAATAAATATTATGGTTATTCAAAATGTCTTTCATTCATTACTGTGCTTGCTTTGCCAAAGATGGACATCTTTTCCTGGTTAGTTTTCAAATTCCATTAGCAAATGGATGGATGATTATTGTTATGGATCCCTATGTATATCTTTTTGAAGACAACTGCCTTTGTAATTTCAAAACTGGCATAATAGTATCACATTTTATCACACTGGCAAGATAAGTCCTGTAAAGTTATACTTTGTGCCAGTAGATTTCAGGATATCTAATAGATCACGCCAATGACTATTATGGATTCCTTACACTTTAAGCTAATTTTAATTGCTTAACATTTTTTTAATTGAATTGGTAACTTTGAATCACTCCTGTACAAAACAAAGAAATCCTGAAAAAAGGAAATGTTTTCAGAAACCTTTTCATTGTAGAAGGAAAGAATTTTATGTAGCCTGACTTCTTCACATATTCTCATATACTTAATGTTCTTTACTGTATAACCAGTCATTTCAGTGCTAATCTTGATATTGAGATCTTTCACTGTCATTAAGATTTCTTCTTTAGTACAATAAGAATTTGAAATAGGTAGATGTCTTTAACAAGAATACAGTGGCAGCACATTTTTGAGTAACTTGGTTATTGCTAATTGGAGCACTTCACCTGTTATGTAAGAGTTTCATTTACAGTACCTGTCTGCCATTCTGGCTATATGCCCAGATCTCCAGCCGAGTCCTGAGATTAATATATTGAATTCCTTAAAGGAGGATGAATAGCAGGCAATTTAACATTAATGCATTTTAAATCTAATTTTGTTCCTTTCAGGCACTAATATATATGCTATCTATTTTCCTCAGGAATGTTTTAAATATTAAGAAAGTTTACTGTAACGTGACGCAAATACAAAACTATTTGACTTTCTAAGCAAATTCTTTTGTTTATGCAATTTTGCTGTATACTCAGTTTCTGCCTAGGGATTTGGCTCAGACTTTTAAAATGAACTACCTGTGCAAAACTAACAAAGCTGTGGAGGCCATTTTAATGAAGAAATGAATGTTTGTATCCTGTGTTACAGTGGTTTTTAATGATAATAATTGTGCTGGTAGTCATAATAATAAAGATACACAAACTGGGAATGAAACAAATTGGTTCAGCTTTTCGTTACCAGACTGTGGGACAAGTAACAGGCACATTCCTTACTATCCTGTTTTTATGACATTATGAGAATTTTAAATTTCATTTGGGATCGAGCACAGCTTGCCAACATCATTCCCTATTCCTTGTCATCCTTGATTCTAACTTCTGTTATATCCAGGTCTAGATAGGAGTGTGAGGATGTGTTGGTAGATAGAACCAACATTGAATATGATGGGAGGTTGGGGGGGGGAGTAATTCTTTGTGTTACTGATTTTTGGGTGGCCATGGAAGTAGAGTCACTGAACACTAGGAAAAGGTTAGTTACTCGGAGAAAGCTCACTGAAGCTCATTAAATGATACACATCACTTTTGTTCCCCATTTCAGAAGAGAACAATGTATCTTTGGTGGTGTTAACAGAGTAGTAAGTGTATTCAAACTTGGAAGGAACTGACTTAAACTAAACAGTACTGACATGTTTATTAATACAAATTAATAAAAAAATGTGTTTGTACAGTATATTAATGCGAATACCTAGTTTGTAATGCATTTAGTGCCATGGGTGAATTTTTCAGCTTTTTATATGTTGATTTAATTTCATCCATGCTCTTCTGTTCTAGATTTAATGGCAGAAGCTGTGTTTAGGAACCATTGTCTGATAATGTTGGAATATATCTTGCAGGCTTTGCCTCTTTAGTTACATCATTCCACTGAACCTGTCTTGATATCACTTTGTTGCTTTAATGACAGTGTCTGAAGTGTCTAGAAGTAGTTTTAAAATTTGAAAATTTCTCATGTCAGGGTACATGAATATTTTCTAAGAGTAACAGCAGCAGCCATTCTAAAGTCTTCTGTAAGGAGATAATTTGAAATGTATCTAAAATTAATTCATTAGATATACCAAGTTTAAATTATCTAGTGCTGCTTAGGTACTGTATCTTGCCTTAAGAGATATAGCTATCAAGCACTAACATTTTAAATACCCTGCACTCAGCTCATAACAGATAATTTGTGACACATACACAACATTGTAATCATAATTATGAGTAGCTGTAAAAATGATTGAAATCCTAGTAACAAACATATGCCAACAATTTGTAAAAAAGCAATTCTTCAACTTGATGTGCTACCATCAAGAATGTACTTATTCTCATGAAATATGTTTTTCAACTTGATGATGACTATAAACAGTTATGTGACTTGAATCTCTCAAATAAAGAAAAGCAGCAGGTTTTCAAATCGACACACTGGCCTTAATAGTCACCTGGCCTTAACCCTACTTCTCCACTGAAGTTTAGATTAGCTCATTAGGATGATAGAGTGAAGAACAAGATATCAACCAGCATAAATATATTCTGGGTCAAGATTTTGACTGAATGGAAAACCAAGTAGAAAGTCACTGTGACAGGATGCTGAGAGTGTTTTCAGTTTAATATTCTGATGAGAAGAATTTACAGAAAGACCATAAGAACAATTACAAATAGGAGGCCATTTGCCTTACCTAGCTATTTTGATTACCTAAATCTAATCCAGCTGCTTTGTGAAAGAAGCTTGGGTATCCCTTTCGACATCATTCATTTGTAACTTGCTCCAGACTCTCACCACCCCTTTACTTCCCATGTATAAAAAGTGCTTCCTGTTTTCAGTTTTAAAAACAATCCCCTATAGCTTTTTACTTGTGTCGTTTACGAAGGAATTTAATAGGCTGACGTTTTTAATGTCCGTGAGAATTGTGAAGGTCCCCTCCTCCATATTCAAGGCTAAAATTTTAGCTGTTTTAGATTCAGTGTAAAACATTCTTTTAAGCCTTAAATGTATGTAGTTGCTGCTCTCTGAACTGATTCTGGAGCAGTAATATATTTTTTGTAATGCGATAACCAAATTCATCTTAATATTGTAAATGAGGCATTACCAGTACAGTACATTGCATAGGTTTAATCTAACATGCCTGGATTCACAGTTTCTGGTTTTAATTGGATATTTCCATTTGCTGCTATTATTTTTCCCTGCAGGTATCTGCTACGTGTACTGTATGTAATGCTCCGTGCCTGTAGATTGGCTTTAGTGAGGCGTTTGCCCAGTCCTGATTTTTTTCTAAATCTTATATCTGGTGTTTAATGACTAGAGAAGTGGTCTTTCTGGATATAGATTGCCTGAACTAATACTGTATATAACTGTGGTCTAAATAATGTGGGAGCAGGTGCTGTATGCTTTTGTTGCAAGTGTAGAGAACCCAGAGCAAACTAAATTAGTTAGGATTTTCACCAACCATCTTCTGTCTTTGTATTCTCCAGAGGTTTGATTGAGCTCCAAGTGGCATTCAGGTCTTCAATATGGTACGAAAGATTCCCTTAAGCATGGAGAGCTTCATCTCCGACAGCAGAATTCAGAAGAGTGACCTGACCGCAGCTTTCTGTTTGTCACAGGCATCCTGCATCTGTCCAGTTAGATCTGGCTTTAGGATTTTGTATTGGCAGATGGTGTCTTTCATTTGTTTACTCCTGCTGGAACATTGCCATAGTACGAAAATGAAGCAAATTAAACTGCTGTACTTAATGAAGTGAATATGTTTTGCAATGATGTACAGCACAGTTAGCATGGCAGGAAGTTTGGAACATGGCTAGGTTGCAAGTGTACTAGTGCTGTTTCTGAAACAGCATGTGACAATGCTTTCTCCTATATTCACAATCTGTTCAATTACCTCCCATTGCTTTTTTTCTCAGTCTGTGAGCCCCCATTCTGTGTACATGGTTTCGTTTTTATATAGGTTGTTTTTTTGTCCACAATACTGATTATGACAGGTTATGAAGAGGCTAAACCACTTCATTCATACTGACAGGAGAAACTGTAAGCTAAATAGTAGTTAAAGATGTGGTCAATAGGGAATCCAATATTAAATGACTTATTACTATATTTGTTAAATACAGCATATTACATATTAAATGGAGTTCAGACCACTATGTATATATGTTGAGGATATTATTTTTACTTCTGGAGGATCAATCTAAGAGGAGCAACACTAATTACCTGTTTCTAAAGTATCCTGGAATGCTGAGGTAGCATTTTATTTTTAATCTCCTGTGTTATGCGAGACATATCTGAAAAATATTGTCACATTACAAAATATTACAGCACCTCATGTAATCACAATTCCAAGCTCAAAGACTGATACTTTAAATTTGTATTTCTGATTTCAGGAGCATGAGCTGTGTGTGAATAGACTGTACTGTGTAGGTGGTTACTGGTGGGCTGTGGGTTCAAGTTCCCATTGACGGTCCTGCTGTTGTACCTTGAGTGAGATACTTTAGCCCAGTTGCTCCAGTCCACCTAGTTGTATAATTGGGGACCAGTATTGCTGGGGTATAGACCCAGCAATATGGTGATGGACAAGCCTCCTGTCCAGGGGAGTGAGTTATGTGTTCTCTAGTCAACCTACACTACAGAAACCAGGATGATCTTAGGACTGATAAGCCAGGGTGTCTTGGAGATGTAAATGACATATAATGCACTGGAAAGATTTATGGAAGGAAAATAAATGAGTATGTAATGCATGGACATGCTACAATGTCTGGTTGTCAAGCTATTCTTCACAAAGTGCCATAATGCCTAAATGCATGTATTGTATAGGAGTAAGTAGTGATACTACTGTACATTTTTAGGTTTTGTTGAACACTGTGGCTTCTAGTAAGAAACTCTCACATGAAAATAGAATACAAATCCAGGTTTCAGCTAATGAAGACTACACCTGTCGTCAGACTGCACTCCAGTTTTCACCTACTGTAGTTCTGTTATGTACAGTAGGACTCTAGGGGTGTGTGAGCAACCACTACTGCTGAAAATTCAAGCAATATAGGGACAAAACAAACTCTGCAAAAATGTGACTTCTTAATATAAATTCTTTTTATTGATAGGTTATGATCCAGGAGAGATTGCTGCAAATACAGTGAGACACCTCAAGTGCACATCAGCACAAAATGATCTCAATGAGCATGTGGCTGCTCCCAAGTCTTTCATTCCTATTTTCTTTCTAGTTTCGCAAAATGTTTTTCTTCTGTTTCTATAATTATTTCTAATGCTATATAAGTATAAAGAGTACTTTATTGTACCTTTGTGATTAGTCTGTTACTTTCTGTCTACATTCTCTATTTTTAGAATAAAGCCTGGAGCTAAAAAATGTCATTTGATATTTATTTTACCCATTTCAACTAGGAAATCCCAGGCCTTTCTCCAGTGATCTTTCTACACTGATGAGAATGAAACATTGGTTGACGAAGAGGCTGTTATGAACTTCTACCTTTAATTTAGTTGAGAAATCATCGAACAAAGTACGTCTGAGATCACAGTAAACTCACTACAAATGCAACTACAGCAACTAATTCACCTTCTGCACCAAACTGTGTCTCTACATCCTAGAATATGCAGTTTTCTTGTTCATGGTTGAACCCTCTTAAACAGATTTCTGAAAGGTTTTTATCTTAAGCAGTGCCTCAGTTTTCAGTGTGCAGCATGCTGTATTGAGTCAAAAGCGGTTTGTGAGCTACAAGAAAGTAGGCATAAAAGAAAAATGACAAGTAATAGGTTTATTCCGTGCTGAAAAAAAGAAGAAAGAAAACACAACGTTTCGGCCGTGGAGCCTTCTTCAGGTGATAAAAGAAAAATGCACAGAGCACCGTACTTATGTCTCCGACTCTGTAATTGCATCGAGGAGCAGAAGCCTGTCGGCACCCACGCGTGTTCTTGCTTTTGCTCAGGACCCCCTGGCGTTTAACTGCTCCTTGCTGAGGCCCCGCGTGATCGGGGAGTGGGTCGGCCGAGAGGAGCACGACGCGGATCCCCTGGCCGCCGAAATGCTGCAGCCTCCTGTGCCGAGAACCAAAAGCGAGCAGTGGGAGAGCGAGGACAGCGGCAGCCCTGCTGGGAGGTGAGCTCTATCTCGTTGGCAACAATGATGACCACTGGAGAATGGTCATCGTCAAGGGAAACGAATTTTAAAATGACAGTGTGTGCTACAATACACAGTAAGTAAGCAGAACGATTGACCATCGGAGCATATGTGTTGTAATGCATAGATTTTCATTTCTGTAGGAATATAGGAATGCGTTCTTTAGATCAAGAAGAGTATAGAGAACAAAAAGAAATTTGTACTTTGTATGTGATCCGAATATTTACCACTGGAATGGTAACTTTGGGGTGTTCTGTTACAGTATAATGGTGGTGTAACATTTATTTTAAAGCGTAGCGTATATAGGAGGTAAAGGAACAAGTAAAGGTTTATTCCATGCTGAAAACAGAAGAAAAGAAACAACTGGCTGTGGACCGTTCTTCAGGTGGCATTTATAGGAGATAATTATGCACAGTATAAAATGCTACAATGTCTATTCAAACATGAGATGAGAATCTACATAAAGTTAGGTTGAGTGTAATTTATAATGTAATAGTGTTTGCCTTAAATAGATATTGCACAACTCTTCTAAATCAAATAATCATTTATGATAATGACATCATAACATCTTTTTTAATTATAATAACAAAGAGGTTTTTATTTTCTGTAACCATTTTATCAAAAAGGGATACAGCATTTTGCTTTAAATGCAGGATTATTTTATATGTACAAATATAATATTCTTTGCATTAGTCAGGAAGGACAAAAATTACCAAAGGATTTAAGAAAATACATCCCATTGCACATACAGTACTGTTGTTACCGTTTTACATAGTAATGTAATTTAAGAGCTTTAAAAAATTTAGACTGAAACTTTCTGAATTTTTAAATGTGTTAAGAATGATTTACACACTTCAATGCTTGTAAGTTTAATTGATAATTTTAGGAGACTGGCAAAGTAAACTAAGGATTAGTGTTTTTGAACATGCTCTACACATAGTAACAATGCTGCCAAAGTTATTTTAAAAAGCAATCAGATTTTCACACTTCTTACCAAAAATGTAGTCAAGAAGCTATCGCTGCAATTTTGCTGATATATTCAAGACACTAATTATCTTTTACCAGTCTGCAATTAGCAGGTTTTTATTTATAAAGGACTAAATTGCTTTTCCTGCCCAATAAAATATCTTGTGGATAATGGTGTGCAGATTTATGTGTTGTCTTAAAGGTGGACAAATCAATGTGCATGATCAGAAAAAAAAGTTTAAAAAAACTACACCTTTAACAAAAAAACAATATTAAAGTTTAGGTGGGTAGCTGTGTCAGCATGCGTAGGTTGCAAAGGAACAATAGGTTAATTCCATGCTGAAAATAGAAGAAAGAAAACACAACGTTTCTTCTGAAGAAGGCCCCACGGCCGAAACGTTGCGTTTTCTTTCTTCTCTTTTCAGCATGGAATTAACCTATTACTTGTTCCAATATTAAATTTTTACAGTTATGAATAAAAGTCACTTTGCACTCCCTGTGTACTTGTGTACGATATTTAATTTGATTTGGAAATAAAACACAGTAGATTTTCTTGTGTGATTTCCGTCTCATCTGTGAAAATGCTCTAACACAATCTTTGTCGCTGCTTCCATTTGTCTTGTTTTATACAAGTCATATGTGCAGTGGAACAGTATGTGCTGCAGGATACTGGCTGACCTCTATGGCTTGATTTAAGACTGAACCATTACATTCCATTAAAAAGACTGAGTCATTTTCATCTTTTTATGGAACGGAGGTTGGAACAAGACAACAGTGTGCATCTGGGCTTTCTAATCAAATTGGCTTCATTTATTTTTGGATTTTTGATTAATATCTTCATTGTATATATTGCACGATTTTGCATAAATGCAACCTTTGTTAAATTACTTGGATAGAACATCAGATTAGACTTTTATGAAACATGCAGTTTACCTAATAAAGAAAAATGAAAATGCTTCCAAGTGACTTGTCAGGTCGCTTATTATATTTTCCATTCATTTTTGACATTTTCTATAAAATGTCCATTTTGAAAGTCATAATATTATAGCTGTGCATGCAGTATACTTTATTCTAAAAATCATGCTGAGTTATGCTTAAGATCAATAGAAATTATTTTTGCCCAATGCCTTTTGTGTCATCTGCAACCTTTACTTTTACTACCATAGTGTTTGTTTTTCAGATATGGGTGAGAAATACTTGAGTACTGGATATGGCATTCTTGTGATCTTGTCCAAACAGCAGGATTTTCGGGCTTTTATTTTTGAAAATAAACTGTATTGTTGATGTTAATCAATTTTTATTTACTTATAGTTTGAGTGGTCTGCCGAAAATGAATATCATACTAAATTGCTTTACATGCAATTAATTTTTCAGAATCTCACAGCCTTTTTTTCCCACATTCAAAGTGAAATTACTCTATACTCAGATTAGACCTTAAATAAACTGGAGATTACAGCAGAAAATATTAATATACACCAGAATGGGATTTGTTTGTTTTAAAATTAGGTGGCTGAAGAAAAAGGAAGGAAGGGGTTTTAAATCAGTGCAAATAAGGAGGGGTAAAATAATGCAGTTTCATTTGACATTTTTTTTAAATTAAGAAAAACCAGGGAAAACAGCTCCTAGCTGTCCCCCAGAACCGCCCGAGGGACCGAGCGTTTGACGCACCCAGTCAATATTTACTTAACGCAAACATTACATTTCATAGCATTTCACCAACAAAACCCAAAAATCAGATCAAGAATCAATCAAAATTAGACAACCGGAGCTTCACAAAACCGTTTACAGAACCTAAATAAACCAAAGCAATCAATCACAATAAAACTTTTTATCTGCTGACATACTTTAGCAAACTTCCAAAGTGCGTCGATAAGTAATCAATAACCCAGTAAAACATAAAACGTGACTGCAAAAACCAGCAAAAAAATATGTATCCCATGTTTTTATCTTGTTCGGGGCATCCAAAAAAACTGAAAAATATCCACAAAACGTTAACTTTACTCATCTCCACACCTGGAGGAAGCCGAGAGTTATTGGCTATTGGAACTGAATTTTGAAACTGAATGCCTCGAACAAGCTGCTCTGATTGGGTAAAACGCTGTCATTCATTGTATTTTCAGCCATTCAGAGTCCTTAGGGGATGGGACTTCCTCTGGGAGCCCCTAGCTGCGTTCTAACTGTATTCCTGCTATCAATTATTAACACAGCAGGTGGTAATCAATCAGGTTTTTATCGGTGGTCATTTCTTCACACCTGAAGGCCACTCTAGAGTTTTTTTTCAATGTCTTACAGCAGAAAAATGCTCTTGATCAGTGCCTAAAGGTTTTTTTTATAGCAATTGCAGTAGAATGTATGCATTTGTATTGACTTTCAGTATTATTAATAAATATTTTGGGGATGTGTGAAATTTCATTCCAGGTCCAGTCTTCACAAAACATTGTTGATTTTTTTCAAATTGATCAATTTGTCCCAGATTTTTATCCAAGCAAGTAGACACCTAGGGCAAGGCATTTTCATCTGTTTGCCAGGCCCAAGATTTGAAAAAAAAATGTGCTTTCTGTTATTACCTGGCTCTATAATGGAACACAGATTAAATTAAGATTTCTGAATTGTTACAATGTTTGACCAGGAAGTCCAGGTTGCTCTGTATTTCCAGTGGTGATTTGGACTTGCCAGTGGCACAGCACAGAGCACAGGTGTCAGACCCAGCCTTAGACTTCTCCATGAATCTACAGGTAAACATAGAAGTCTTGGTTTCATTTTAAGTAGCACACTCAGGTATCTTACATAGCTTAACTTGAAGAAGCTTAAATTATACTCAAACTGGTCCGTGTTTTTCTCAAATAACAAAAAAGTAAAGTGTGCAAATACACTGAACTCCAGAAGTATAAGTAACAGAAAAATGAAGTGTAGTACCGTGAGTCATTGTTCATTTTTGCTATTATTTATAAATCTTCTTCATTAACAGAACAGAGGTATTCAGTTCTCCCTAATGCTTTGACTTCCCTTCCTTTACATTTTTCGATGATCTTTACCTAGATCCCATCTCTGCCTATTTACTGAAAGATTGTCTGCCAGACATCTGCCCAATATAACTGTCAACATCATCAACACCTCCCTTTCCCTGTGTGTGGTCCATACTGCTTTAAAGACTGTATCACCCACTCCTATACTAAATAAAACCCTGGCTTGGATTTTGATATAATGATGAACTACAGACCAATTTCTAATTAAAGGTTTTAGAACATGGGGTTGCATGTTAATTTCAGGCTCATGTGATAGCAAATGATTTGCTTGAACCATTCCAGTCCAGTTTTTGCTTTAATCGCAGCATTGAAACTGCCATTCTAGGGTTGTAAATGATTTACTTATTATAAGTATCCCTATGCTCCTTGATCTTAGTGAGGCAGGCTTTTGATACACTGTAAGCATTGGGTGTTGCTCAATCACTTGCAAATATTCTTATCTAACAATGGTCTTGAACTGGTTCTGCTCTTATCTGACTTGCTGGCAGCATTTATTTTTCCCTGGTGCTCATAAATTGCTAATGGCCCCAGTCAATCATGATGTGCCGCAAAGTTCAGTCTTGGGCCCACTACTTCTTATTATTTATATGCTTCCTCTCGGTCCGAGTATACACATACATGGTCTTCAGTCTCATTGTTATGGAGGTGATGCTCAGACTTATGTTATAACTTCTTCCCCCTCTGATTTCCCGCTTCTGCCTCTTATCTTTTGTTTGCATGACTTGTTTGCAATTCCCTGAAGCTAAATAGCGATAAAACAGTGAAATTAAAATGTACACGGTAACTGTAAAACCTCCAATTTACATCACAAAATAGACAACATTTTCAGGTCTGCACAGCACCATATTCTGCAATTCAGAATAAGGCAATAATACATCCAGTGACTTGAGCGGCTCTTTTAAATTGTGAACAAGCAATTATTTTTATCCAATAGAAGTATTACTCTCGACTTCATGATGGATTTTCAGACAAATTGCTCATACATTACAGTACATTAGTCGTTACAGTGACTAGTGAGCAGGAAGGGCTGCCTTACGTCACAGTTCCCGTGAACTCTTGACAGCATGGCGTCTATACAGTACTTTCACAAAGTTCACGATTATGTGCATAATTCAGAATTTGTAAAATTTTGCAATAAATTCAATAATTTATTTTTTTACCAAGATTTAATAATCGGCCTCAGTAATTGGGACTACAGTTCCCCTGTAATCCATGCTTTGCTCTTTCAAAGGGTACCTTCATCTCAGCGTGCTGGTACTGTACAGGTATTTCATTGTTCTTATCAGCCTGATTGGGGGATTGAGGCCTACAGTCCAGCATTCCCCACAGACCTTAATGCCATAAGGAGCTGAAAGTTGAAAGCCACATACAGTACCTCCAAATATTTCACTTCATATTCTGTGGATCACTCACACTACTCTGGCCTTCAGTTTTGATCATCTGGGACAATGCCTTCAAGGCCAGTTTTCTTGTTATTTTGTTATTGTTTTTGTGTTTCTCGATTCCATTATTTTCCAATTGCCTGCTGTTTTTGTCACTGGTGGTCTTCCTCAGATTATCCAGGATATCTTTTCTATATTTGTTCTTATCACTGAAGAGAACTGTAAGTTCCATCCAACTTTCTTTGATCTTCATGTTCTCTGTTAATATTTTGCCTTATATTTTTCTCACTGTTAGCTTGAAGTGTGCCTTCATCAGTTGCTTAATGATCTTGTATTTGTCTCTCTTTTTTTCTCTTTGTTGTAGTTGTAGTTGTAGTTCTTTCATTGCGTTTCTCACTAACATTAGTCAGTTCTGGCAGTCTTCTTGTTTGTTTATACACAGTACTCTGTCTAGTTATAATTTTTCCTTCCTGAAGGTATTTCTTCTAGATCCAAGTTGTTATTTTACCAATTTGGGTTTCTATGTTTTCTGCTTATTTCCATCACTGTTTTCCTTTTTTGTCTGATTTACTCCATATCACTCCTGCTGTTTTCACAATTGTTTCTCCTGCTCCTTATCTTCATTTTGATGTTGCACAGGGTTAATTGATTATTCAAATGTATTTTGTGCCTGGTAAGAATCTGCACTGGGTTGCAAGTTCTTCCATTTCAGTCATATGACATGAATGTCACCCATATTCCATGTCGCACTGTTTTCCAAGTCCATTTTTGATAGTCTCAGCCTTGGGATTTAGCATTGGATATGTGAGTTTCCTTGCAGGAGTATTTCACCTTTTATTTTTCCTGGTTTGTATCTCCCTATTACCTTTAGTGCTTCATTTATTTAATTCCGCCCAAGGTAGGACAGTATATGTGATAAATTATTTTTTGAATTGAATAAAGATTGCATTGAATTAAAATAAAGCCTAAAAATGCATTACTGGAGTATTAAAAGGTGATTTTTATCATTTTAAATGTGTTTGTGGCAGCTGTTGAATTATGAAAATGTTTACCCCTGCACAAAGGATACATTGAGTCAAAAATTAATGCCACCATTTTGGAGCACTGAGAAGAATATATACATGATTTGTATTAGGACTGCTAAACATTGTTAAGATTTAAAGAAGGAAGTACTTAGGATAACAGCTATTGGTTTCATGCCAGTGTAATCAAAGGATTTTCCTACAGATAAGGGCTGAATTGACTCCTTAAGATTTCTCCTTGCAATGAAAATTTGCCTTGTACTGAAAATATGGATTTTTTTTCTGGCTCTCTAGTTTGACATTAAAATAATAACAGACTGATAACAAAAGACAAATGTGACAGCACCAAAATCAATTATTTTTGCTTTGACAGGTAGAGATCTTCATATAAGGTAAATTATTGTAAAACTGTGATGTCTAGGAATGTTTGAATTCAGGGTCTTTATCCATTTTTTCTTTTGTTATTCAAGCTGTTAATAACATTTATGTGAGTCACTGTAAGCTGGTTTTCTAAAATGTTAGCCAGATAAGAAAATGAAAAGGAATTACATCTGTCTCTGTGGGCAAGCCTCTCTGAGAATTATGCAGTTGTTTTAGCAATGAGCTATTCTTTTCATTCTGTGAGCAATATGCCTTCATTCTGCTGATAATCCTGGGTCATGTTATAGAAATAAGTATATACTGTAGCTCATCAGTGGTATTTTATATAAAATGAAGAAATCAGTAAAACACTGTAAATAAGAAAGATATCTCTATCAGCACTAGAATCCCTCACATTAATATTTCCTTGTAGAAACATTTGTTCAAGCAGTAGTCCTTTGACTTTATTTTCTGGCATTATATGCAATGAAATGATGGAAGCTTAATATGTGTAAGATTAGGAAGAAATTTATTTTTTTCCCATTTTATTACAAGAAGGAAATGAAAAGGAAATATCCTAAACCATTACTAGAAATAAATGAATTTTTAATGAATCAAAATAGATTATATACTTTATCATGCTTTGGACAAAAATATGTTTTTCCTTTTAATTTTTAATTTTCCTTTTAATCAAATGCAAACAAGAAGACACAAATATGGTGCTTTTGTACCTTTTGTCCTCCATATTTTTTTCCCTTTTGTTCCTGTAGTTGTGCTATTGAATTTATGAAGATGAAGAACACATTATTCCTCAAAAATAAAAGGCATTCCTCACAGTTTAGTTTCTTGTAGGCAGAAAACAAATTCTGAGAGAATATTGCTCCAAGATAGTACTTTTTAATAAGAACTGAGTATACAATCCTGTAGATCATAATTCACATACAGTATTGCTTATGGCTTATTTCAATAAACTAAGTCTGATATTGTGATCAGTTTTGTATGTGTGCCTCAAAAATAAAATAAAAGTACTCTGTTCCTTAGAAAATTATTTTGGTGTTCAGCTACAGAAAAAAAATGGTAGCCTTTTACAGCTGTAGCCAGGGAAATATTTATTACATGTGCATGCATGTGTGCA
Organism: Atractosteus spatula; assembly: GCF_055471065.1. Taxonomy (NCBI): domain Eukaryota; kingdom Metazoa; phylum Chordata; class Actinopteri; order Semionotiformes; family Lepisosteidae; genus Atractosteus; species Atractosteus spatula. The sequence continues at coordinate 8,711,478 of NC_142711.1, read as the reverse complement.
CGGAACAGCATGCCTATTGAGGATGTAGCTAATTAGATTGAATCCAATATTAAACCATTAATCATACATAGAGCTGTGCTGACAGAAATGCCTCAATTACGATAAGTTATTCCTTTTATTAAATCGAAACCCATATTACAAAGCCCGAAGCCTTGGCAATGAGAATAACACAGAAAACATACAAAAAGTGGAAATTTCCTTGACAGTGATGAGGAAAGTATTTAATTAGGACACTAGAGGAAACTTATTCTTGACATTATGAGCAACAGCGAGAATTCCACTGACATCTGTTGAAATATTTTTCTTGACTTACATAGTACGCATCTGATTACAACCCTTCCTTCCACACAGAGGTTGCCAAGTTGATTCCAGTATTTTATCATTGATGCTACTCCCACATGAAATCTGAAGATCAGTGAAAGCAATCCAGCTAAATGCTCACTGAAACACCTCCTAAACACCGAATAAGATCCTCAGATCAATCATATACAGTACTAGCAACCAGCTGAGACTGCTGGACACACTGCTTCCAGTGTTCACCCTGTGACCGCAGAGAGCTGTGTTTACAACTACAGCCTTTTTCTCTTACCAGGCTCTGAAAAAATACCTTGTGGGTTGCAGGTAGGATATACTGTTCTCTTTTTATGTGTCCCTTCACTAGATGAAAAAAGGCCAAAGCAGAACTTTGGCAGAGCACAGGCATTATTTGATGGTGTTTAATGTTCTAGCAGGTTGACTTAAAGGCACTTGTTTGGCTAATGATGATTGCATAAAGTCTGATACCTATTGGGTATCAGATCAGGGGGTTAACCTCCTGTTAATAATAATAATAATAATAATAATAATAATAATAATAATAATGATAATGATGATAATATTAATTATAATAAATAATTGCTTACACTTATATATCACTTTTCTGGACACTCCACTCAAAGCGCTTTACAGGTAATGGGGACTCCCCTCCACCACCACCAATGTGCAGCCCCACCTGGATGATGTGATGGCAGCCATAGTGCACCAGTACACTCACCACACATCAGCTATCAGTGGGGAGAAGAACAGAGTGATGAAGCCAGTTCCTAGCTGGGGATTATTAGGAGGCAATGATTTGGTTACACCTTTACTCTTTTCGAGAAATGCCCTCATCCGAAGGACATCGTATTTTTATAGTATCGTGTCCTCGTCACTATACTGGGGCATTAGGACCCACATAGACCACAGGGTGAGCGCCCCCTTCTGACCCCTCTTACACCTCTTCCAGCAGCAACCTTGATGTTGTAGTAATGCAAGGTGGAAAACAGGTCTCAGCATTATGTAGTCAACACAGTGAGATAACAACCAGTTGAATCTCAGAGTTGGCATTAATGAGACCCTGCCCATGTACTGTATGTGTTACGATGTGTAGTTTAGGACCCTGTGCAGACGGTATAATCCAGAAGTGACTGGAAAAGGGCTACAGGGAAAACACAGTTAGGAATGGAAGGGGATGGCGAACAGGGGCGGTGCCGACAGTGATCAGGTGCAAGGGGGAAGCGCAGGCAAACAAGTCCAGGGAAGTCCAAAACGGGAAATCCAGGCGCAGTCCAAAATCCAAACCAAGATGGGGATCCATCCAAGATAAGATAAGATTAAAATCCGGAGCGGGATCCGGAACAGGAACAGGAGGTAAATAACAGAATGACGAGGCCAGGTGCTCCGAGCCCCGGACTCAGCTGGTCAGGACGCCGAACGGAAGCCTAAGCCCTCAAGCCGCAGTCGTGGGGCGACTTGATGCTAGGCGGGCCTCTGGGCGTCCATCTTCCAATGCAGAGCCCCGAGCTTCTGGAGCACCGGGTTTAAATAAAGGGCTGTGAGTCCAGGGACAAGTGAACATGATAATGAAACTAACACAAAAGGGTCGGAGCGCCCTCTAGAGGAGGAGTATGCTTCCATAATGTCTGCACCTGCTGAGAAAAATGGTATGATGAATATTGTCAAAAATAGCACTAGTATCTGCTGTTATTAACAGACTATTAGTAACCTATGTTATTAGTATTAGTAAGAGTTCTCTGAATACTATGCAATAATTTAAACTCATACTGAAAACATTTGCAGATAACTGAGTATGTTGTGAGCAGTATGTAACTGAGCAGCAACAGCCCTTTCCAGAATTAAATTGAAAAAAATAATCAAAATAAGTCTGAATAATAGTAGTAATAATAGTAACAATAGTAGTAATAGTAAATCATTTCTTGAGATATTGTATTGTTTTTAATTAAATCATATTTAATTGATGGTGTGAAGGTACATTTTTATAATGGGGAGTGCTGTGTATTCATGCTTGATATGACCTGGTTTATTAAATATATTGGTTTTTGTATTGATTTTTGTAATTGCATCTCTACCTTTGTAATCTGACAGTGAACACCATTTAAAGTACACTACATTTAAATGAATGGGGAAAATAAGACTGAAAAGTAAGCACACTAGCTCTTTTCTTTAACAGGAGTTTGCTTTCTGTTTTAAGACTGGAGGGATCTGAGATTACAACCATTTTATGATGATCTTCATGTCAGCCAAGGGTATACTTCATGTTTTTTTTTTTCTGTTTTCGAGATGAAAGACTAAAGCCGGTTATTTACTTATCAGAAGCAATGGTCCCTCTGGTCAGACATAACAATGTTGTTTGTCTTGGCTGAGCCCACTATCCAAGGACAAATCACCTGAGGAATGGTATACTAGCAGCTTGACATAAACATGAGAGAAATGTGTTAAAATCCTGTAGTGTATTGTTTGGAAATATTCATCAAGTAGAATTCTTATCGTTTGGTGTAACCTTAGGTGTGTTGTAAATTGATATAGATACTTTATTAAATGTATTAATGAATTCCTAAACAGTCTGAAAAAATATTATATACCCATCACCCCAAGGATAACGTTAGGGGTATTGTTAATTAATTAATTAAAAAAATGAATGAGGTCCTAACACCAGCTTGCTTTGTGAGCAAATTTACAAAATATAACAGCTTTACACCTCATTTAGACAGGGTATACCAAGCCACATGATGTGTTTTCTTTCTCCAGTTCAGCATGGTAAAATAACCAATCAGCAAACCCGAAGAGGACAAATTTCCATAATGAAAGCCAAATACACTGCACAAAATGTAAGATCCTCTTAGTGTTCATATTTCCTTCGCCACTGTCTTGTCTCGGGCTGTATATGGTTTAGTCTGGGTTTTTAGTACAGCTTTTTGCTGCCCCAAGTGGGCCAACCAAATAATGGTCATGCAAACATTCTGCCCATTGTTTTACCACACAGAATAAAGTAGTTTTCATGGTAAATTTAAACACCTTGGAACATCCTGTATTTAACAGGATCTTTTATATACCTTTATAAATGCCAGGTGCAACTCTTAAATAAAATATTTGTCGTGATCGTCATCCCTCCTTTAGTGGGCGCTCCGACCCTTTTGTATTTTAGTTTTATTACATACACCTGTCCCTGGTTTTCCCCTGTATTATTTAAGCCCCGTGCCTCTGAAGCTCAGGGCTCAGCACTGGAAGACGGACACCCGGATGCCTGCCTACCAGCGGGTCCAGTTGAGACCCGGCGGCATAGGCTTCAGAACGGCGTCCTGACCATCTGAGTCCAGGGCTCGGAGCGCCTGGCTCTGTTATGATTTTGTCTTCTGTGTTCCTGGTTTCCTGTTCCCTGTGTTTGTCTTTGGATTTCCCGGTATTGGATTTTGGACTGCGCCCTGTTTTTACTCAATTGGACTCCGCTTGGACTCGTTCGCCTTCGCCACGCCCCCCAAGCACCGAATCACTGCCGTCACCACCCCCCTGTCAGTCCTCCCGTCCTGTTCCAGCTGTATTTTCCCTGTTGTCGATCTCTAGTCACTTCCAGATTATACCGTCCACATATGGTCCTAAACAACGCACTTTACGGGAGTCAGGACCGGCTCCCGTGACAGTATTGTTATGATTATACGTTATGATTGAGATCTGAAACTAGTTCCATTTTAATGATCGTTTCATTTCAGAGAGCTGCTGAGGAGAGAGTACATGAAATCCTGCAAGGCAAGATGTAGTAATCTTGAGAGTACATAAATTATTCTCAGGAGGGGAATCACAAGTTACAATCTGACGTCAGATGCTATCAGTTTAAAAGATTGAAAACTTTGAAGAACAGTTGCTTTGGACCACAGATTCTTCTTAACTGAGTGCTGTCCTTAACTGGATTAATTAAGAGATTAAGAATGGTGAAAAAAATTACTCTAGAATTCACATTTCCAATTAGCTTCCCAAAATCACAGTGGCCATCAGTGCTTTCCTGTAATATTGCTGGTGTTGTTTGAAGGCAGGTCATTGAAAAGACAGGCCAATGTGGAGAGTCAGCATTAATATTGAATTCCTCTAAAGCTAAAAAATCGAAATGTATTAATGTATTGACATAAATGTGAAAATAACCAATCTCTGTCCCGTGCTTGCAATAAATCCTTAACAGACTATAGCCTGAACTTTAATACTAAGTTTAGGAATAGGTTTAGGGGTATTTATAACTAAGAAACTATAACTAAAAAGTGAATTTTTTATAACTGTTTCTGTGGGACTGTATATTCCATCCAGGATGCATCCTGTCTTGACACCAGTAGTCCAGCAGCCTATTAGGTTTTGGCTCTGGCTAACTTTATTCTATTATACTAATCAGTTATATAATAATGGATGGGACTTTTTTATAATGAACTTGAACTTGAACTTGAACTTTATTGCCATATGTAACCGGTACTGGTACAATGGAATTCTTACTTACAGAAAGTCTCTCGATTGTAAAACAAGTGTAAAAAACAAGACAAAGTGCAAACAGTGCATCAAGACAATGTACAAACAAACAATAGACAATGTGCAAGTAAACATGTAGACAGTTTGAATGTAAACAATACAGACGTGTAAACAATGACTGGAGATGTGCAATAGATAAGAAATCATAAAGAGGTAGATGGTGATGGTGTAGGTGTGGTCCGAGGGGGATGGCTAAATGTGTTCGCCAATCTCACTGCTTGTGGATAGAAGCTATTGAAGAATCTAGTGGTAAGTGTCCGTATGCTCTTATATCTCTTGCCTGAGGGCAGTGGGGTGAAGAGCTCATGCCCGGGGTGGTGACTGTCCTCTGTGATGGCCAGAATTCTACCACGGCAGCGGTCCTCATAGAGCTGTTTAATCTCGGTGAGACCGCAGCCGATGATCTTCTGGGCCATATTGACCATTCTCTGCAGTGCCTTTCTTTCTCGCGAAGAGGTGTTGCCATACCACACGGTGATCCCGTTGGTGAGGACGCTCTCGATGGTGCAGCGGTAGAAGTTCACCAACACATGTATTGGCATCCCCCATCGCTTGAGGCACCTCAAGAAATAAAGGCGCTGCTGAGCCTTCTTCATGATAGAGTCAGTGTTCACAGTCCAGGTTAGATCTTTAGAGATGTGAATTCCCAAAAACCTAAAGCTGGTGACTGTTTCCACTTCCGTTCCATCAATACCGAGTGGGCTGTGAGTGTATGGCCTGTGTCTCCGAAAGTCCACTATTAGCTCTTTCGTTTTCTTTATGTTCAAGTCCAGGTTATTGCTATGACACCACCTAAGCAGCTGTACAACTTCATCCATGTAAGTGGACTCGTCATCATCACTGATCAGTCCTATTATAGTTGTGTCATCGGCAAACTTAATGATGCGGTTGTTGCTGTGTCTTGCTGTGCAGTCGTGAGTAAATAGGGAGTACAACCTTGGACTCAGACAGCAGCCTTGTGGGGTTCCAGTGCTCAGGGTGAGTGGTGTTGATGTTTTATTGCCTATCCGCACCACCTGTGGTCTCTCGATAAGAAAGTCCAGCAGCCAGTTGCAGACAGAGTTGCACAGACCTAATCCCCTGAGCTTTATAATGCTTAATAATGTTCATAACATGGTAATAGAACATGTTTACATACAATTAGAATTGTTTACAGACAGTTACAGTAGAATAAAGAAACCTAAATCTGAAAACTTACAGTAAAGTTTTATATCACCACAGTCGGGAGTATATGAACTCCTTCAGATCAGAACAAGTCAACTAAAGAAGATGGGCCAATTGTGAGCGACGCAGTTTTAATGAGGTCACTCCAGCTGACTCTGGAATGTCATAATAGTTCAGGTACTTCTTTTCCTTTTTTACCTTGTTAACCATCACATGCTCTACTCTTTCTCTTGCATGTCAAACTGTCAAGTATTTTGACAGTACACCGTAAGTTAACCTGAGACTGCTAGCATCTGGTCCATACTTTAGAATGAGCTGATTGAATTGAATAATACCACACTGAAGATTTTCTTTTTTCTTTTGGATGTATTTTCTTTTTGCTTTGTCTCCCCTGGCCTGCCAAGGATACAAACCAAACATAAATCCATGCATAAAACATCATCTTTCTTGTTTGATTCCTCCATAGTCATCATGACTCCTGTGATAGAAGATAGAAATCTACACATTATCTGTAGTTCCAAGGGAATCACTGAACAAGAAAGTTATACTGTTAGGAAGATAGCTGAATGATCTATTTCTGATAAAATGTTGTTTTTCAATGTACAGTATGAACACATGATATTGGCTGTCCTTTCCTGTACCTATTAATAGACTGTACCTATCAAAATTTCAATATACAGTTGAACCTTGTCCATTCCTGAGGTTTTGTTCCTCCAAAGTGGTTTTGTTAGGAAAATCCATGTTGGGGAAGCTTAACATCTTTATGTAGTAAATATGGATATCTGAACAAAGCCGTGTACATTGTAGCATTAAAGCATTCACTTTAGAATTAAAGCATTCTCATTTATGGCTAATAATTACCCATAATTATCATGTCACGGTTAATGAAAATAATTGCCCTTGAAGAGCGATGAGCTTGCTTGGATAGGTTTCTTGCTCCCCCGTGACCCTGTATTGGACAAAGCAGTTACAAAATGGCTGGATGGATGGAATGGTGAGGACGAAAACTTTTGATGATGATGCACTTGGAAACTGAGGACTTATTTAGTTGAAGCTGATGGATTCTTAGGATCATCATGAAGTCCAGTCTCAAATGCCATCAAAACAGTTGAAGATGATGCTTGGAGATCATTGGGGGTGGCTCCAGATGTTGACAGCTGTGGATTGTCAGGAGTTCAAGCGGCTGTTTTAGGTTTAGAAAAGAAGGGAGTGATTTTTCTTCTTGTGTTTCCCCTTTAAATTATTTCAACGTCCCCCTGTAAAGTGTAAAAAAGTTCCTCATGTTCTCCTCAAAGCTCCATGTTGATAGGATTCTCTGCCAACATCTGTTCCAGGTCCTCATTTGTTGGTAAGAAAATGGTTTAAAACCATTTAAGTGATTATGGCTTCAATTAACTGTAACAGCACAAGAGACTCGGAGAGAATGATGTACAGTGGTGCGAGTCGAAGTGGGTGGTGAGAGTGATGGACACATTACAGTAGATGGTTCTACACCACACATTACCATGAATACGTTTGGCAGACCACTTGTGATTGGGCATAGTCAAATTTATCAGGCTTGACCAATATTTCTTTCCACTGATGCATGTTTAATCAATTCTGTGTTGTATAAACCCATGTTGGAGAAGGGCATACTGTACATAAAAAACTACATACCTGTATGACAATACAGAGGAATGAGTATGATTCAATTAGAGTAGTGAGCATCAAACATTTTTGCGATATTTGAAGCACTTTTTAAATTTCATAAACCTTTTGTTCTTCTCCTGATGTTCAAGACAAAAGATTCCTCAAGTGCAATTTTGTAAACTTTTGTTTAGTATTATGTAGGAAAAAAATATGCTGTGCGCATTTTTTGTTTATATTAAAAGATTGTAGAGTATCTAATCAGCAATGGTCATCAAGCTGATTAGGATCATATAACATTTCCTTTCAGTGGAATAAAGAAGATAAATATACTAGAAAATGTTAATTGGGAAAAATCAGGCATAAATATCCTCATCAGGAAAACACATTCCTGTTATTGTTAAATTTGAAAGAATTTTGACATTTAGTCTGACTACTGTTGGTAGAGTTTTGTTAATGGCTAATGAGTGCCCATAACATTTCTGCCTATCTGCTTCATCTGTGCTAATATTATGTAGAACTTTGTTTACTACTGTAGGTCTGAGGCAAACACCTGATAAAATAGTCATTTAATATATCTGCCATTTCCCTGTCATTATCTTAAAGTTTACCATCATTATCTCCAAGACAGTATTTCATTGTTGTAAGTTGATTGTCAAATGTACAGTACAAGTTAATTTTGAGAAGTTTAAAAATGCCCATACTGTATGTCTGCAGTATTAATTAGTCATGAAAATGTTAAAACTATTAAAACCAACTAAAATGACATGGGTGTCCTCTTTGTGGTAGGTAAAGCAGGATGTAAATTTTAAGTTTGGTGTGAAAGACTAGGGTGGCGTACTGGCATAGTGGTTAGTACCGGTGCTTCACATCTTGGGTCTTGGGTATTCCTGCCCCACAAGTAGAAACTCAACTCAATAAATGAAGATTTCTAATAACCCACAGGTCCATGTAGTGGAACCAAAGAAGTCTGATCAGTACAAAGAAGATGCATTACCCATATGCCTATTACATGCCCATATTAGTAAATTAATAACCAATTAGAAATTCTGCATAGTTGTCAGACAACTGTCAACTTAGATTAGATAATAATGTTCTTTAATTTACAGTGACGGGTGCTCAAGTACTTTCCCATATCCTAAGACAAACTGCCACAGAATAATTCCTGGGAAAGTTATTTTATGTATGCAATTATTACACTTCATGCTCTGAAATCAACAAACACAAACTGCAATTAGATGCCGTAATTTAACAAAAACAAGAAATGCCTACAGGTGAACTACAGGAGGAAAACATTCTCTTTGCATACAGGGTAAATACCTATTGACTGCTTCATTGCTAATGTAGTGATAATGTAATAAAATGTAATATAATAAAAGGGGTAATAATATGGAACAAAGGTATTTATTGAAAAGTCTATTACATGCAATGTTATGGAAACAATAACAGTTAATAAACTAGAGGAGTAATAAGGGTTTTACGCAATAGTCAACATGGAACATCAACATTTAAACCTAGTCATGTCTTACAGTATATCTCAAATTTCTTTTTCTTTAAACAAGCAACAGCGTTAGTGGGTATGAAGAGATCATATCATGTGGTTCATTTACATTTTTTAGAATTTTTTAAGAAAGCATTTTATAGTTTTCCTTGTAAGAAATTAATTCTTATATGTAAGCATAGACACCAACTTTTCAGAGTTATCATGCAAGCTTTTCTTAAAATGTATTCACATATGTATTCAACAAATAATTTCTTAGCCCCCCCTCACATCTTAAAGCAAAGAACTATGATTTGTTACTATTAATGAAGGCTTTGTCAAAGAGATTCTCCTTTATGTTGCTCTTCTGCTAATGAAGCTATTTACAATTGTCCAGTGAAACAGCATGTCACTGAATATGGGATCCTGAAACGCCTTTCATTTTTCTTAGTAGAAATGATTACAAATATATTGCATGCCATTACTCACATTAATTTTGCTAGGCTCTTCATGGTGACAGTTAGATTGTGATGTCCTACTTTAGGTTTGTCCTGATGCTGGCGCTGGCTTTCTCACCACAATTATGCTCATTGGAAGATCACTATTTTTTTGCATGTTTTTTGGGCTGGTTTTCAAAAGCGTAAATGCGTTTTCCAGTAGCTATAATCACCCGGCAACACACAACTAGCAGCCCACTGGGGCTCAGCAGGTGTGAGCCTGGCCAGTACCTGAATGGGAGACCTCCTGGGAAAGCTAAGGCTGCTGATGGAAGAGGTGTTAGTTGAACCATTAGAGGGTGCTCACTCTACAGTCTGTGTGCCTGCTAATGTCCCAGTATAGTGACAGGGACACTATAATTTAAAAAAAAAGGCTCTGTTCTTTGGATAAGATGTAAAACTGAGCTCCTGACCCTCTATGGTCATTAAAAATCTCAGGGTGTTTCTTAAAAAGAGTAGGGGTGTTACCTAGTGTCCTGGCCAAATTTCCCCCTGGCCTTTACTAATCATGACCTTTCTAGTAACCCCCATCTATGGATTGGCTTCATCACTCTGTTCTCCTGCCCGCTGAAAGCTGGTGTGTGCTGAGTGTACTGTGTGCACTTTGTCTGCTGTTGTATCATTCAGGTGATGGTAGTTACACATTGATTAGTAGTTATATATCGTTCCTGGTTTACTTGTTAGCAACGACTGTCCTGCACTAACATTTTCAAATCAAAAGCTAGTTTCTTGTGATTTAACATGCTTAACCGATAATTATGATTTTAGCCAAATTGTGGCTGTCTAAAAGTCAGTTACGTACTGCCTGCAATGAAGCATGGGAAAGCACGTAAGAGTTATTTGGCCTTGTTTCAGCACAACCTTATGGTAATTTCCCCAAACATGTGCCAGGTAAAAATGTTACTGTCCCTGCTTTAACAACATTATGATCAAAAAGATCGGGGGTGCATGAGCAGAGCACAGCACTCAACGCACTCATTGTTAGCAATCGTAATGCTAAAAAATAAAGACCCTGTGCATGGCTCAAGTTGGCGATATCTCCACAGTGTTGCAGTAAGTCCTTATAGAAAATGTTACAAAAAACGCAAGTCCTTTATTAAAAATGGGCAGGCAAAAGTCAAAAACCGGGCTGGGACAGTTCAATCGAGACAACAAATCTATATCGCAAAGGCAGAAACGAGCGAGAATCCAAGAAGCAACAATGAGATCAAAACCGAAAGAAGAAGGGTACGCACATTAGGGAGCTCTAAAGAGAATCCGAAATAACGATAGTAAGGGAAAAGAGGAGCGTTAAAGTAGGGACGGGAGTGACAGGCTATAGGAAGACTAATTGCAGCGTGAGCGTCTGTTTGAGTGGGTGCGCGTGGGAATGTGACGGCGTTTGTGAGTGTGTGCAATGCGTGACACTCGTGGCGCTAATATTTATGATTGTAGATGGTAGGCACTCACAAAAATGCATGTACTTGCATTAAGATCACAGGAAAAACATGACGTATAGTAGTAAGTAGTAAATATTCAGATTAGGGCGATGTATTGTCATAAGTGGAGTACCATAGGGATCTGTTTTAGGACTGATGCTCTTTCTCATTTATACTGTACATATGATCTAGAGATTGTGATAGATATGAGACTAGTCGTGTTTGCAGATGATACCAAAATCGGAGGATTAGCAAAAACTGTAGAAACAGCAAATTCAATTAAAAAAGATTTATATCCGTTTCTGGATTGATGCAAACAGGTAGCAGAAAACGTAGCTCTGAGTTTGAAGAGACTATTTAAACAATTAGTAACTAACCAATTAGATATTTATGAGGATAAAGTATTTGTATCTTTCACTCCACATGGAAAAGCAATAAATTAATCTTGTTTTGTTTTATACATCTCTAAACGTAAGCACTGACATCCCATTTAATTTAACAATATTTTTGTACTAATTTATTAAGTTAAATATATGTATCCTTCAATGCTACTAACATTAAATTTGTGGTAAATTAACATTAAAGTAACAAAATAATATAATTTTTCCCTATTTCTATCTATAACTAGAGATTATTTCTCATATATTTTTAAATTAGTACTTAATATTCCCCAAGCACTCTATGAATATTTTATGGAATTTAATACATGTTTGAACTAAATTAAAAGTTTAACTCATTTTAACTTCTAATATGCTTATCCTCCTCCACGGACAAAGAAGATTAAAAATTTATGAGTGAAAAATTCTAAAATGTTCCATTTGCTTCAATATGCTTGTATTGTTTTTCAAATACTTGTAATAGCATGAACCTCTTTATTGTACCTCAGTGTTTTCAACTGCAAAATAAGGATACATATTTTGTCCAGCACTTTTCATTACATTATCTCAAGGCAGTGTAATGTAAAGTGAAACAATGAAACAAAAGAGACACCTACATACAATTAATTTAGTGATATTCCAGTAGTTTTTACTTTTTAGATTTTAACAGAAATAATGATGTACTTCTCTGCTTCTGGAAATGTATATCTGTGGCAAAAGGATGTGTAAAGCTTTGTTACTGTCATGGAGAAAACAAATCACCTAAGACTAATTTCATTCATCACTGATATTCCAAATTAGAACACTAACATAATATTAATGTTGAACTCTGGATATTAACAAAGTTCTGAGGTTTTGAACCTATTTTAACCTTTAAATTATCTGTAAGTGCTGATTAGTTTCCTGAGGCAAGAATCAAATTAAAGCAGCATTTCAATCTTTAAATATCATTTAAAATACGTTGTCATCAAGCTCCAAAGTTCATTCCAACCTCAGTAAAAAAAAACAGTTCTGGTTTCTGAGATATGGGGATGAGAAAATATAATTATATTATGAAATATCTGTGCTGTGTATCTAACTGCCAGCTGAAAGGTAATTTTGCCTAAAGCGTAATGGAAAGGATGTCACAGGGATAGGGTGCTTCATCTGTAATGCAGTTTTCTCATTTGCAGCACTTTCTTTTGTGTGTATTCTGTGTAATATTATGATCTGGATTATTCTATAAAATACTATCAATAAATAATTGCCATGAGGGGTCAGGAAAAGACTCTTCATAAGAATCTTACAAAATGTGATGTACAATAAACTACTGTATAAAGAAATGGAGAAAAATGATCAGCTGGAGTAACTCCTGCTTCATCTCAAATCCTGTTTCTTTTCTCTCTGAGAAAAACCTGTTCTTTTCAGGCATTGTGCCAATTAGCTTACCTTAAAATGTCTATGCATGTTAGTAGTGAGTATTCTATTCTCTAGCTCATTGAATCACCGTAGTTAGTTATCGTGCCAAAAAATAAATGAAGGAGAAACATCAACATAGAATGCATACTAAATAAATGTCAGGAGTGGAAAAGGTATCTAGAGCTCTTGTGTCTCATCTCTGTCATGATTCATATAGTTGAGGAATGACGAAATCTCAGGAAATGTTATTTTGTCTTGAGAAGTGATATCACTGTACCTGGGAAAATTCATATATACTGTACAATAATTGCTAATTGTCTAAAAAGGGGCAGCAACTTCCTAAAGTACAGGAGATACCCTTGGTAAATCTCTTTTATCAAGAGAACTGGTAAGGAAGAGTGCACTGAATGAAAAAATAAAGCACAAGAGAAAGGCAAATTATCACAGCATCTCCAGGTCCCTCAGCGCTTGGTGATGCTGTACATAATATACTTTTCACAATACATCTGTTTTGATTTTCAGAAAGCATTGAAGTGCTTCATAGATTTCCAATTTATTTTTTTTTGCAGCTACAGTACCTTTACAGTGCCTCCGGAAGCAATTTGTGCATAGTATATGTTTCTTTGGAATATGATTATGGACAGCAGTGGTGATTTTGCAGAGATGAAATGTTCTGTGGTGCTCTTGCACAGGCTACATCCTGAATTTGACGCAGGTAGCAGCCCTTTAAATAATGGCTGTAGCTTCCCCTGGGATGCTGCTGTGAAGGCCTTTGAGGTCTATATTTCCAGTGAAAGGCATGACAGGAGATGTGAGCTATCTTTGAATACCTCATTTCAGGCTGAACGACGGGCTCTGTGTTTTTCAGCTTGAAGGTGGAGCCAAAGAACAAAGGGCTGAAGCAGCAGCAACAGCACCACAAGAAACTCCTGGCCGCCATGCTGTCCCAGGACTCCTTTGAGTCTGTGCCCAGCTCTGCTCCATCAGTCACTGAGGAGGAGATTGACCATGAGGACGACGCCATGGAGTTACTGGGTAAACAACATGCAGTCAAGCTTCAGCAGATACAGTAGGTTGGCCACACACAAACAGAAAGACAGTGAGGGTGTTCAGAAAGCAACATCCGATGATAAATCCTGATAAAGCTGGCGTCACACTACATGGCTCGATACGACTTCTAGTCGGAGAGCATGCCAGATTTAACGACTGCAGTTGCTGAATCTCGCTGCCTTTTCTGTCCTAGAAAGTGTCAAATTATACGATTATTAATCGCAGGGGGTGAATAATTACACGATTCCCTCACGACTTTTCATCACGGTTCCAAATCTCGTATTGTGTCGCGAAAGTACCACGAGGTTGCCTCATTTTGGCAGCCAATCAACGTTGAGCACACCGGAATAAGAAGAGGAGCACCGCAGCAAACACGAAACAACAAATATGAAACATCGAACAGACATTCGTGCTGGCTCCAAAGTTCGACGAGCCTCTCCTCCATTTGCACAGTCCAAAACACTCGCTATCCTTCTTTCCTTGTGGCCTCCATTGTTCTTCACTGTTTGTGGGCATTGTATGCATTGTACTTCTGGTTGAGCACTCATTGGCTGTTGACTGTCGCAGACACAAGAGCCCACCCCTACGACTTGCGACTCGCGATGAGAAAATCAGACCAGTTTGATTTTGACATAGCGAGCCACAGTGAGTCATAGGGGCTGTTAAGAGCACTATGACTGAGTCACTGGGGGTGTCACACTGCACAACTGACGGTAACGGGCGCGCGCTGTGACTCTCTACAACTCGCTGTGATTTTCTTACGATTATGTAAATGAAGGCTACGACTGAAAATCCTAGGAAAAGTCATGTAGTGTGACGCCGGCATAACCAGAATAGTTATTGAGTCATTTCTGTCAGAGACTAGTTCAAATAGAACAGAAGCTGTGCAAAAGAAATAATCGGATTACTAGTTAGTTACCACTTGCATTTACAGAGAGTAAAACACTTTTTTTTAACTTATGTATATTGAAGGTACTGTTTTGGTATACCTTATACAATCCATCCTTTTTGTTTCACATTAGGCATTCAATGTTTGATTAATTGCCATTCTGTTGTTTCCACCCCTGTTTGCATATATCTCAGTGGTGAATTTGATCAAATGCTGCTGGATTGTTTTTTTAAATATCCCCCCCAACACTTTGTGTACAGTATTTCAATGTTGCTTCCTCATGATATCGGTGGCTTTCATCTTCGCTTTCACCTAACGACGCAAGTTCAGATGATGTATTTCGGCTCTAAAGTAATAGCTCGATGGTATAGCTGATGTTAGGCCAGCAAAAAAAATCCTGCATTTATAATAATAATTTTTTTATGATATAGGCGATGTTCCAGAAAAAAATACCTACCAGTGTTAAATATTTTATTTATATATTATTTTAAATCAGTGACGGTTCCGGCAGTGGACCCAGAGGATAATGTCATGAGTGTGTCAGGTTTTGCATCTATGTACAGTATGTGTGCCTCAGATTTAAACACTTTTGTCACTGAAATCCTGCCTCTGAGGACAGAGTCCAGTGATGAATGGAGACATTCGAAGAATCTGTTGCTTCTGTATGACAGCACATCTGTGAGTGTCTGAATGTTATTGTAGAGACCTTTCAGTCCCAATAACTCACATGAGTGTCAACACTTTCAACCAAATGTCAATAATTTTCCATCTTAGTTTTAAGTAATCTTGACAGGGAAATGAAAAACTAGGGTTATAAATTGAAACAATTATGTCACATTTTCTCTCACAGGAAATAAGAGAAAGATGTCAGCTATTGTTCCAGGAGGCCTCTCATTAACGTTTTCCTGAAATTGTGTATCTGCCAGAAAGAGTTGGACAGTGACCATTGTTGAGGAACAACATGTATAGTTTTCCTTCTTCAGGAAAGTTTTGAGCAATTGTTGCACATTGAAAGGACTATTGTACATTTAAGCTGAAAAAAATTGTAAATGATACTGAAAGCATTTCTTGTGTGTTTTTGAAGATTCCAAAATTTAAGTTGAATTGATCTACTAATGTGTGCATTTTGTATATATGCTGTAGAACTGATTAAAATGGAAGCACAAAAAGGCATCATGGGCTATATTTTTTATATTTTTTTGCTTGCTTTACATTTTAAACAGTGTAAGCCTTTTATTGCATTTCTGACCTAAGCCAGGTAGCTGTTGCTCTGTTTATGTACAACACTAATTTAATCTTGTGTTCCCTCTAAAGGAAATATTTTCAAAAAGATCAAGAAGATTTCCCTCCATCCTGCTATACAGGCCTGAGAAGTTAACAGTTGTTGCTTGAAGGTTATGCATTTAGTGTTTGAGATTTCAAATTTCCTGTCTGGCTTTGGAATAAACTGTCACTCAATGCTAACTAGTCAAGCTATCAAAAGGCAGGGTGTGGATTTGTATGGAAAGCCTGAACAGGCTACCTCTTATAGCATCTGCTCTCTTTTATGTTGAAATAGTAATTTAGAATGAGTTAAAATGACAAAAGCAGCCCATATCAACCTCTTTAAGACTAGTTTTTGAGTTTGAGTAATCATGTATTTTTTACTGCTTTCTGCTTCACACCTACTGTACAGCTTCTATGAACCTGTAGCCCATAGGTGCAAAATGAAGTCCTACTGTATGTTTGAGTGGACAATTGCATAGTATTGCTCATGAAGGAGATACAAAAGCTTATTTAATAAGATCCCAGGAGACTTTTTTGGCAGCAGAAGACTGTTTCTAATCCCATATATTGGGTTTCTTGCCAGAGCCGCACAGTTTGACAGATACAAAGGTGTACAAATGATGTGTGATGAGATGATTGGGAGTTGTGAGTTCCTTGCCATGCAGTCTCATTACCATTGTTGTTCTGTAGCCTCCCATATAAGCAAGAATGATATTAAGTAAGTGTTTGTTTCAGATTTATTAACAATATATTTATTGAGAAATATTAATTTGGCAGTGATAATGAGGTGATTTGTTTCTTCAACACAGCATTTGGTTACGGAAAAGCTCATGAGTACTGGGACTTGAAAGAGCTGCTTGGAAGGCAGACGGAATAAAAAAATACTTCTGATGAAAATAACCTGTTAATAATGGAGCCCTGAAGTACTCTTATTATGAAGTAATGGAATCAGACATGAATGGCATGTCTTGGGACTGCTAAGCCTAACAAGACAAAAATCTCTTCATGAAGTACGATGACTTGCAAAAGTATTCAGACCTTTACATATTTTTCAATTTTTTTGTTTTAATGCATGTAGTCATAATACTTTTAAGGAGCAATTTAAATTTGCTTCTGCAAAATACACACAAATTACTCCATACATTCATTACGTAAAACAAAAAACGTATATAGTATATGCATAAGATTTAAAACCCTTTGCTGTGGGAAACAGAAATCAATTTAGGTGCACAAAATTAACCTAATGAGCCACACAGTTACTGTAGGTGAGTGGCCTCTGTCTATGTAAAATAATGATTTCAGAATAAATACACCTATCCCTGTAAAGATCCTCAGTTAGGTAGTGAATTTCAAATAAAATGCTATTATCTATTCAAAATTCTGCCATGAAAGCCACACAGCTTACAAAACAGCTTTATAAAAGCACAGACGAGGAGAAGGCTATACAGTATAACATTTCAAAGGCCTTTAAAATCTCTCTGAGCATGGTGGTGACTGTCATTTATAAGTGGAAGGCACCCAGACACCTCCTACATTAGGTTGTTCCTCCAAACTAAGCAGCTGGGCAAGGAGAAAACAGGTTGAAGATGCCACTGTGAGGCCAGCAGTGACTTTGAAAAATTACAGAATTCTAATTATTTTAATTTATTTCAGAATTACAGAATTCAGGGTCTAAGATGGGAGAAAATGTTCTTTTGCGAGTAATGCCCTTGCCCTTATCTAAGTGGAACATGTGGCAGAAGGTTTTGTGTTCAGTCAGAGCATCGCTCAGTCACCACTATCCCTGCTGTCAAGCATGGTGGTGGCAGCATTATGTTATAGTCCTATGCTTCTTATGAGGAGACTCTGGGAAGCTTGTCAAGACTACACTTGAGATATACAGTAGAAGGGGAAAAGTACTGTCATAACGTACAATGAAAATTTGCTTCTGACCTAAACCTGTTATACGCATTCACCTTTCAGCAGGACCCAAAGAAAAAGGCCAAAGCTATACGCAATGGCTTACAAATGAGAATAAGAAAATTAATGTCCTTGAAAGGCCCAAAGTTCTCACTTGAATCCTATGGAGAATCAGTGGAAAGACTTGAAAACTGCTGTCCAAAAAAGATCCCCAAGCAACTTGAGAGAGCTTGAGTAAATTGCACCAAGCCAGTGCAGTGCAAAGCTTGTAGAAACGTACCCAAAAAGACTTTTAGCTGTAATGCAATACATAAGTTGCATCTGTTTTTTTTTTCTGTTGCAATGCTTTGGATTGGTAGGTGTGATATGCTGCGACTGTTGTGCATTATCTTAAAGTGGAAATAATTTCACTGGTTTTGTGCGTCATATATGGGGCAAACGTCTCTGATGCATTCACAGTAATAAAACATACCTTAAAATGACACATTTCAGCCTGGGATGTCTGAGTTTTAAAGGACTCTCTGCTACATGAAGGAATTGTGCCACAGCACTGTTAAATATGGTAGCGCTGTTTATTTGTGTTCTGGATGGTGTTCAAATGCATAAGATAAAAAGATGCAGAGAGAAAAAAACAGAGGTCTCAAGACAGGATTTTGTGTCAATAATAGCCTCCAGCTGCCAGATCCGGTGATATCAGGGAGATTGTAACTCAGAAAACCCGAGAAAACCCTCTGGTGGAAAAAAAATAGAATGACAGTTAACAGCTGAAATCAGGAACGTTCTATTTATGAAAAATTGTTTTATACATTATAAAATGCTAAACCTTTAAACTGATGGCTGTTCTTAAAATCTACTACTTTTTGTAAATCAGATTCCAGATGACCATGATTATTATCATGCTGAGGCTTGATATCAAGTACAGAATCTCTTAGCCAGTATCCCTAAGCCCTGCACCGGGGAGCATGCTCACAGAGCTGGTGAAGAATGCTCACTCTTAACTAATCTTCATGTCAAAAAGGATGCCAGTTAGTGCCATCTGTGTGATATGTACTGTACAGACATGGGTAGCGATGTCTACACCTTGAACAGAAATGATTTCACTCAGGCAGCTGAAGCAAGTGAGATAGAATACCTAATGAATTCAATGAATTCACTTCTGGCAATGCTGCTGGTGAAGGTAACCCAAGATGATTTGATAAATAAGGAAACTTTGGCAATGTGATCAGGAATGGCATTTTTAAAACTCATGTTTAATAATTCAGTTAAATGTAACATTAAGAATGTTAGTTACATTTTAATTACAAACCCAAAACCACCACAAACTAACTTTCTTAAACTGCAGTCATCACAAAAAACTAATATATTAGCAATTAAGACAACATTTCAATGAACTTTAATGTGTACAGTATGTACAAGATAAAAATATTCTGTGCTCTTAAAACATAATTTTTCTTGGCTCATGTTTTGCAAACTCAGTCATTAGTTCTTTTATATACAGCTTGCCACCAGTTTCATGTTCTATTGACACTGTGGCAAGTCCAACAACTCTCTCTTGCACCACTGGTAAATGTAGAAATGTTTTTATTTATTTGAGATTTCGGAAGCTACGCTCCCTAATACAGTAGCTATGGAAACTGGCAAAGTTAAAATAACGTGTAGAGCTATGAAAATTAATCTCAAAAAGGATATTGTACCACATAGCGAATGAGGTCACAAATTTCAACATGGAAAGGCCATTTACAAGAACTCTTGTACGTGAACATGCTGTATTGCCACAAGGCAATTGGCTTTTCAAAATTGTTTAAAGACACCCCAAAAACCCTTCAGTTACAGTTGAATTTGTTAATTATGATTTAAGAATGTAATTATGGTAATTAACTATGAGTGTGGAGCCCTGTTTTACTTCTCCTGCATTTCACTGATTCCCTTGCTTCTATTCCGGCTGCTCCTTACAATCATGCACACATTTAATGGGATCTTTTGGGAAAAAAATCATTATCTCACAGTAATTAAGTCTCATAAATTCATGTGCTGTGTCTTGATGAAGCAATACCTTTTGCACGCTTGTATTGCATTTCTTATGCAAATTGTCACTTTTAATTAACTCCAAGGGGAATCTAGCTCATATTAGAATGGTTCTTTTTTCATAACACTACAAAACCAATATCTGAAAACAATGTACACTTTATTGTTGTTTTATGTTTGAATCGAATAATCGTTCTCCCTGTTCATCTTCTGCGTGTCTCTAGTGTTGCTTATTTGTCTTACGTAACACTTATCTGTTTTTCGATGCACAATTCACAGAATACTGTATCATACTATGTCTTGTAGTTGGTTTCCATCTTCCATCTCCATCTGGACAGTATTCAGAACTTTTCACTCTCCTTTTTTCTGAGGATTATGATGTAACTGAGTATCTTAGGTAATCTTAACTTTTGAAGAAATCAAATGAAATATCTCTATTTCTGTGTATCTGTACCTGTATCTCTACTTCAGTGATCCCAAATCCAATTGGATTATTAAAAAAATATACAGATGGCACAGATAACGTACTGGGTAAATGGTTGCTGTGTTGAGTATAGTCCTTTGTCCAAGTGGAAATCCCAGTTCTGTTCTTAAAAGAAAATGAAAAAGTCTGCTGTATAAATTGTCTTCAAATCTTGGGGAGAATGTTTTTGTGCAGTTTAAGTGTAGATTTATTCCACAAGGCAAACCTCACTCTCTTTAATCTGTGATTGTAGTAAAGACTGGAAACATTAGCACTGTAAAATAAAACCAATGTATACATTTACTGATATTTACTACTAATGTTCTGTACAATACACAATTGTTCGCCCCCAATTCAAACTCAAGCTACTTTGAAATTACATAGATATTAGAAAAGTCTGCATTTAGATGACAGATCATTACAGTAGAACACAAATGAATGATTCGGAGATACTGTACTTGTGTGGCCTTGGCTCGACCCATGTAAGCCTTTGTCTAGGTGTAAAATCAGGTGTAAAATCATTTAACAAAGAAATAGACCTTATATCAGTTACACTATGGTCTTAAGAGGCAATTTGAGTGTTTTAGATACCAGCTGGGGTGGTACAGTGGATCTGTGGCTAAGGATCTACGCCTGTGGCTCGAAGGTTGCTGGTTCCTATCCTGCAGCTGGCAGAGGAATCCTACTCTGTTGGGCCCCTGAGCAACACCCTTACCCCAACTGCTCCAGGGGTGCTGTATAAATGGCTGACCCTGACCCCAAGCTTCTCTCCCTGTCTGTGTGTCTCATGGAGAGCAAGCTGGGGTATGCGAAAAGACAAATTCCTAATACCAGCAATTGTATATGGCCAATAAAGTGATCTTATCTTATCTATAAAGCTAGAACATAAGAACAGTTGGAAAAAAGGGGGACTTATTTGTCCCAGCTACAAGAGCTCATTTGGTATTAAGTCACTAACCTCATCCAGGTGTTTCCTAAAAGAAACCAGGGTATCAGCTTCAGCCACATGGCTGGGTAGCATTTTCCATACTCCCATAATCCTTTGGGTAAAGAATACCTTCCTTTACTCAGTTTTAAATTGCAGATCTACAGTTTTAACTCATCTGGTTTGTGTTTCTGATTCTTCATTCTGAAGATGTCCTCTGGTTTGACATAATAAATGGCTTTGAGATTTCTGTTTTAGTTTAAATAGTTTTGTTTGTGTTTTTGGTTCAGGGCTAAATAGATTCAGGTATTTTAGCCTGTCAGTGTACTGTATGTTGTCCCATACTGTTCTCTGTGCTGATATCTGAACAACAGAATATTTTTTATATGGTTACCAAAATTGTACACAACATTCTTTAATGGGCTTACTAGTGTATTACACAATTTTAACATAACATACCTTGATTTAAATTCTACTCTTTTAAGTATATTTCCTAACATTTTGTTTGCCTTTTTAATTGCTTTACCGCTTTTTTGTAGAAAATGTAAATGATGTGTCAAATACCTAAGTGTTTTTCATAAATAGCCTCTTTTAATTCAGTTTTTTGCATTTTGTCTTTGCATTGAAGACTATGAGAATAAACTGAGTGAGACGTGTACAGTAAGTAGTTTGCATTATTAAACAGTTACATTTGTACAGATTGTGCTTTATCACTCTCTGCACTAGATGGCAGTGTTGAAATAATGTTGTAGTAGAAAAGTATAGTTTAGTGTGATTGTGTGTTAAAAATGTGTCATTATAATGTGTCTAACACACATTACAAAAATTATATGATAAACATTTAGTGTACACCATACTGTATATACTGTGTGTATGTGTATATAAACCATTCATTACCTGTAATAAATGAAGGGAAAATATACATATACTGTATACAATATATGAACAATAACCTGACTCTAACCTGAGATTGATTGCATGGTTATTAATTAAAGTCATATACTATATATATTATTCAGGAATACATATAAATATTAAAGACTGCTACATTGTTAACAATGCTTTTATGCATATTTACTTAACACAAATGAGTACTAAAACCAATAGTGTATTTGTTCTGTGTTTAATGCCTAAAATTATGTAATAATAAACTTTATTTTATATATCACCTTTATAAAAGTAGTATTTCAAAGCACTTTTCGGTAGAAAAATGGTTACATAAGAAAGACAGTTGGTTAAAAGTGCAGCAGAACTTAGAAGATGGAGCAGGCACAGACATTAATTAAGTAAAAGCTTTTCTGAACAGATTTAAGTGGATTCAGAGTAGGTGACTGTTATATCCTTGGGGATAGAATTCCAGAGCTCTAGGATGTAGTGGGAGAAGGCCCTGTCACCCACAGAGTTTAACCAAGCTTGAGGGACATCTAGAAGACCAGAGTCAGACGAACGAAGTTGTGACATGATCGTTTGCACGTGTCATGGTCAGGATTCTGGCTGTCAAATTCTGAACATATTGGAGTTTGTTCAGTGTGGATTTAATTACCCTAGCAAGCAGGGCATTGTAGTAATCAATTCTAGAATAACCAAGTGTTGACTAATTTTTCTGTGACAGTCAAAACAACATAGGACGCCAGTGTTTCTGAGATGTAAAAATGATGTTTTACAGTATTCTGCCCATGAGGGTCGAAAGTCAAGCCGGGATTGAGTATCAAACCTAAATTCTTCAATTTTGATTGAAATTAAAGCACGGTGCTGTTCACAGAGAGGGTTACTGCATTGCCCTTACGGAAGTGATGAGTAGCATGACCTCAGTCTTGTTGGTGTTGAAGTGAAGGAAATATTGGGTTATCCAGTTTTTTGTGTCAGAGGTGCAATTAGAGAGTGCAGAGATATCTACTTCAGTGTCGGGTTTAGTATGGACCTGGATATGAGTATCATCAACATAGAATGATCATTTATACTATATGATTTTAATAAATGATCAACTGGGAACTTGTACAGGCTGAACAGGAGGGGGCCCAGTCTCAAGTCTTGGGGATTTGTGATTTGCCCCCACTAAAATGATGTTCTACTAATAGTTTAATAGCTTTTTATATCTTAATTTAGTTCTAATTTGTATTAAAAGCAGATTCCAATGCATTTTTATGTCTGAGTTATGATTATATTATTAACATTTTGAAACCTGTTTAAAATCTCAGTTGGTATGTAGGAATAATCAAATATATTAAATTGAACGGTAATTTTATTTAGTCACATGTTTAACATGAGGCAGTATGCATGGGTTTACAGAGGGTGATAAAAATATGCACCTGCAACACATTTGTGATATTTATATCAAACAATCCTTTTATTCTAACAGAATTTGGAAACACATTGGCTAAAACAATCTGTGTTGTCAATGTCCACCCCAGCCACTGCTTTGTGCAATTAAGGAATTAAGTTACCATTTATATTACAAAAAAGTAAAAAAAGATAAAAGTATAATTCATAGTATAATGACCTAAGAAATCAATTTAATATGATTAATAGAATAATGTTTTATTTTACCCCTTTCAAAAGCATTATAATTTCAAAACTAAAATTCTAATGAGTTTCAACTGATACTGTGTTCTGGAGAGTATTTTTGCTTTGTGATTTAATTTCTGAAGCTTGGGATGCCTCAGGCATTAATGGTGCGATGTAAAAATAATATTGTATTTTTTGCCTGGGTTGAGCCACAGATCGCAGCCCTTGGTCCCTTCAGAAACTGTGCATGTTTGCATGAGGAATCGGACACCTTCTGGGGCTGTTTTGAGCTCTCTCAGGCCCAAATGCCTTCCTCCAATTAACAGGTGCTAATTTCATCAAACCCAGGACGCTGTATATAAACCCTAATGTGCCACTGATCCGGTGCTCTGTCATTGAGATATTGTACCTTCCAACCTGGATAGTGCTCTCAGCATGACTATCCCGCGTCCCAGAAGGACACTCAGCCTGAGTCCTGCACAGGAGATTCTCATTCTGTCTCGAACCCACTCTGCCTGTCTGGACCCTGTCACCTTCAGCCAAGCACCGGACCAGTGGCACATTTACGAACCTACTGCCTGTAACCCTGTGCAGTAACGCAGCCACACTGCCTGAATCAGCCTTGATAGTTGATCTTGCCTACTGTCAAGGGTCAGTCCCGTCTCTGTCCTGCTTCAGCAATCTCCGTCAGCTCTCGTCTGTCTCCGAGCCTTCACTGGGCTCAAGATATTGGATTCATCAGCCTGTCAGCAGGACGCGGCTTTCTTCATCTGCTCTCTGTGTCGTAACAAACATACAGATGGATTGAAAAACATGATTTCTAAAGTAGCATTCTTATTGACTTTGAGAAAATATGGTTTTCAGTCATTTACTGTTGAAAAATGTTCCAGTGGGTTGTAAAATTACATTGCAGACAATTTACAGATTAATTGTATGAACTGTAATCTTTTTGTATTGGACTTTTTTTTTAATTGTGCCACTGTAGGGAATTTGACAGTGGAATTATTTGATGTTTAAAATAAATATGAGAAATTTATTTTATGCTCAGAAGGTTTTTATATTTATGGTAATGTTTGTATGGGGTCTGTAAGTTGAGTCACATTGGTGGTGAAACATGAGATAAACAGCTGTCCTTTCATTTAAGTCTATATGTGATAATGCTCAAAAAATGCAGTTTGTAAATGTAATATATGGTTTTCATATAGGATTGTGCTACTGGGGTGTTTTGTAATAGGATTATACTTGGTTAACATTTTTTGTTATAAAATTAAAACAAAATGTTGGTGAATTTCTTTTGTCAAAAGGGACGCCACCGAGACAGAGCTGTGGCTGTGTTCTGGCATGGCTTCATGTCTGCCCGTCTGGGGCCAGAGGCAGGGGCAGCAGTACTTCAGATTAATTTCTTTCTTTTTGAGTTAGCTAAAAAAGAAACAAGAGCTAAAACATGTTGGCAATTCAGATTGTTTCAATCTAAACTTCCTTTTAATAGATCAGAGCAGGTTTTCAGTTACAAATGATTGTTCAGTAATCTTTGAAATATTTGGGGCTCCTTGCTGAACATAAATATACACACATCTCCCTGGCTTAATGACCAACTTAACGTTTCTTCTGTGGAGGCAGTTGGCACACATTGGGATTTTGCTTCCTGACACCACCACATAAATTTGAGGATGTGATGACACATTACCATAGAAATTGTCTAAATAACCATCACTAGTGTATGGTCATCCTTAACTTTAGGTGTGTGTGATTTCTAAAATGAAAGCAAATTAAGAGTAAATACAGTATATTTATAACAATACCTTAATGTAACAGACTTATATTAAACAACAGAGAAAATTGTTATTGGCCAATAATATGTATTCCTTTAGGCTAATCCTTCAGAATGAAGTTTCTGAAAAACAAATATTGTGTTAGGGATGCTATGAAATGATGGACCCTTTTTAGAATTCTGATAGTAACCTAGGAAGAAAATTAGAATCAGCACATCTTTTCAAATTCTCATTCCTGGCTCATCTGTTTTACTCTGGGTCCAGGTATGGTTGTTTTACTTACCTGGGAGGTTGGAAAATTGCTGAACCATAAATGTTAACAATACAAACTGGAGAAGAGAGTCTTCTACAAGCAAAATGACATGTAAAGGCTCAGCTCAGTGTGTCAGAAACAAAAAAGAAAATCAGGAGAGGCTGTAGTGATTTCAAGGAATCTGGTGAGCTCTTATTGAAGACACACGCTGCTTTAAAGGAAAGCTGAATCTTGTGCTTTCTATCAGATCGTGTTCAGATGAAACCCTTCAATTGCAAACTGGTTTGTTTTTGCAAACACGTCAGTTTTGTAGTATTTATCAAAGCAATAAATCTCTATATATTTTAGAATCATTTAAGAAATGTTATTTTGGATTATGGATTTAGCTATATAATTTTTATCAGAATATAGTTTTTAACACTTTCTAATATCCATTTGAACTCAATTGGATATTGCGTTCAAGTTCCAAGGAGAGTTTACACAATATTCCTATTTTAATCTTTTTCATATCAAAGTTAAAACTCTGGAAATCTAAAAAAAAAATGTAACCTGAAATATGTTCAATAAAAATTTTACATTTTAATAATTATAAGAATTAGACTATTGTTCTAGACTATCATGTGAAGCAACGGGTGTTTTGTCTTAAGACTGTATAAGATATACCTGCAGCAAGATATTTACATTTTAAAAAATAGAACCTTCTTTGTTTTGCAGATGCTAAGAGATGGCAGCATGTTTTTCTGAAAATAATTTATTATTTTTAAATTATATTTTGGACTTTGCTCATTTTCAGTCCCCTTCCAAATCAACAAACAAAACTTTACCGTTCTCTCCTATCTGGCAAATAAGAATTGTTATAATGTTGAGTTTTCTTCATGAGGACCTATATTTCAGCCTTATTAGATTGCAAGTTATATTCCATATCAACAGTAGGTGGCAGCTCTAGACTTGTAAAATATTTTTGTAGAAATACCTCATTGGCTACATTTCTAAAATTTAAATCTAAAATTTCTGTCAGGAATGGACATTTTGGCTGCAAAATATTAAAACTACATTAATAATCAAGTAGAATTGATAATTATACATCAGTTATACAGAATGATGTTGACACAAAATACATTGTAGACTATCAGATTTTCACATATACAATATTGCACATATACTGCATTTAATGTATTTTCATTATATATGTATAAGTTCTGTTTTTAATGCATTTTCAAATTTAAGCTCAGTATAAAAGGTCTTTTTTTTAATTGTAAGCTGGTTGAAGAATTTTATAAAAAGTATCACAGTAATGATTTTGATGAGGTTTTAAGAGTTTGCTTACAATTGTTTTCATCATTAACACACCGAGGTTTGTAATGAAGGTCAAGTTTAAATGCATTTATACAACACTCAATATACTAAGCATAAAAAGAACCTTGGCACTGGATACATGAATGTTTTTAGAAAAATGAACTAAATCGATTTTGGAAATAGATATTTTTTAAAAAGTCTTTGGTGTGACTTTGGTAAACCCATGTGACTTGCATAAGTACTAAATCACCTTATCACCTGAGTTTATTGGACATCGATGTGCCAGTCTGTTGAATCCTTGGTCTGGTGAAATCTGGAAAGAAAAACACAGAAACGATCCGATGTATCTCGCTTAACAAGAACACATCACCTTCAGTGTGATGGAGGCTGTTACTTAATCATCTCAGATGGACTTGGCGGCAGTGGGTCAAAGTCCTTATTAGTGATGAATAAAAGTTTTGTGTAGACCATCCTGTGAGTGTGGCGCAGATGGACAGAACGATACGATAAGTGTTGTGTATCACAGACCAGTTGATGGTCCCTGTTACGGTATGCGCTACTTGCTACAAAACTCCACTTGCTGTGGTTAGTGGCATTTTGACTGTAAGGTGCTACATTGGTCAAGTATTGTGACCTCACTTCCTGCCCTTCCTGCAGACTTATCATGATGTGGCAACATTCCAGCAAGACAGCACACATGCTCGTGTAACAACGACCTACTTGTAAGATGAGAATGTGACCATTCTATTGTGGTTGCCCTGCTTTCTAGATTTGCACCCAATTAAACATTTGTGGGAAGAGCTGGGATGACATTTGGAAACTAGGGCTCAGCGAACAGGCACATACTTGTCCAGACTCTACAAGAGCAATGGGACGAACAAGAAAGTATCTGCAAGCTGGTGCAAAGCATGCATGGCAGATGTACAGATTGTATTGTTTCCAGCAGTGGCCACACACACTACAAGCCTGTGACTTTCACAGTGGACTCCCTGTTGATAGCAAATGTTAATCAGCATACAGAATTTACCTCTGTCATGTCTGTTTAATAAAATGTCAATGCATCCGATACAAAAAGAGTGTTTAATCCTCATAATAACTGGGTGAATCTGTTGCTGTTGTATTACAGTGCTTTTGATGCTTGGTATATAAACATATTGGACACATTTAAAAGAATACTCTTTCTTTACATAATTTTTAAGTATGTGCCTCGATAATGTTATAATGTTACAGTCATGAATGTGACAATGTCTAGCTCAATTTAGTTTGTTAATTAATATTAAATATAATCAATTTCTTATTATATTGTTCTATGACAGATCTTACAGGTTTATTGAGCACTCATTCATGGCAGCAACTGACAACCAAGGTTTCTAATAAATTAGCTAATGCTAGTTAGTCATTTCTAATACTAGCCAAAACCTTAAAATATTATGTTCGCAGTTGCATGATTAAAATGACTGAAAGTAAAAATAATGGAATCTCTACTGCCTTATGTACCTAAATATCTGATCTTCTTTATGGGTTATGATGTAATCTTACTACATATTACTAATAATACTACTGCAATATTAAATACTGTTTTTCAATAATTAAGGTATAAATAAAATAATGTATTTATAATTATTTATGCTAAGGATTATATATGTGGAATTTAAAAGAATGCAGATAATTGTTTCTGACTGTGACAGCTGAAAGGTATTGATTGTCATGTGGGAGTCCAGATCACCAGAGTCAGTCATATTTTTAGACACCCCATGGATAATCCTTTTAAAAGGAAGTTACTTTTTACTAAGATCAGGGATACACATTTTGTATGCAAGACAACTGAGTGTTAATTGTATCTGCAGCAACAAATTTAATTTATAATTTTTTTTAAATCAGTAATTATACTGTATGCTTTTGTTTTGATTGAATTACCATGAATTGTGTATTCAAATGGTAAACCCATTTTAAACAGGTGTAAAAACATGAATATTTTAAGTATCAATTTTGATTATTTTATTTAGAATTGTGTTACAAAATATGTTTAAGTGAAAGAGTAAACGTTAAAATGGAGGAACAGTACGTTTTTTTTACTATTAGTTACTATTACCATTACAAATACTATTTGGCATGTGCCCTTTAAAAATCATTTCAGAACAAAAATACTGTACATGCAAAGACATAATTTAATAGAAAACATAAACATTTCCATTTAAATCAATTTGTATTTTCTTCCCACATATTTATGTAACCTGACTAACTTTCACAACTGATTTTGCTGCAAATCTCTTAAACCGTCTTGAGAAAAGATGTTAGGATTGGATATTTAATTGCACATTTCAGGGAAGGAAAAACACAAATTGAAAACCAAGACATCTATCTTCTAATTAGACAATGAAAGTTGAAATATTGTTTTTATTACCCTGCCAAACAAATGTTTTTTTTTTCTTTTTCACATCAAAGAGCTTTGTATTAAGGCAAACCACCAACCAAGAGCTGTGCGTTTTGTTCTTAATGAAATACAAATGCAAACAACATGAGAATTACGAGGCTATGGAGTCTTATGATTCCTGGAGTCTCAGGAATGGCAGACTTTCCCCTTCAATAAGATGGGTAAATATGTCACAAGACACTGGTATTTATATTGGTGCACTGGGTGAAGAATCACAATTCATAAAGTATAATAACCTTCGTGATTTCATTCCAGGCTTTGAAAACCTGCTTTTGTTTTTCATTACGAACTGAGTGTTTACTGCAGGGCATAATGCAGAAAGACAATGACCTTACTCATCTTTGGCTAAGACCACTGCAACTAAAGAGACTCTTATTGTAAATTGTGTAAATGTGCTCTAATACAGTATGTACTGTACAACATGAGTGGTGCAAATAGTCTTTGTTTTGAATTTATTTTACCCCACCTGGTTAAATGAACATTCGGGTTCCAATATTCATTTAACCCCAGCTTGTGGGAAAATAACCAAAAATAAAAAATTGTTCCTTCTCGTCACAGGGCTAAAGGAATCCACTTTATAAATCCTATTTATAATGATACATACAGTAGTTATAAAAGCTATAATCAATAAAAATTAATATACAATAATTATAGATTAGATATAATAATTATATATAATTATAGTACTGTATAATATAAAGTACAGTAACTAATATATAATATGCAGTGCTATAATCATAGCTTTATACTATTTTTATATTAAGATTATTATTTTTATGTTATGATTAAAGTTACTGTGTCAGCCCTTAGGTATTTAGATAATTAAAAAGTTAGGTGCAATGTTTTTAAAATGTGCGATTTTAAGTTGGTATGTTATGAATTCTATTTTTAAGAGACATGTAAGAACCCAAATGTAATCAACTGTGTTGGTTCAGAATCTACTGTATCAGCATGATTGATTTTTGGTGAATTTTACACGGAAATGATACGGCTCCTTTAGCATTTTGTTTTTGTAAGAGCAGAATCACGAAGTTCACAAAACCTCAACAATGCTGCAACATTATCTTCTCCTTTGCAGATGTTTTGTCTGGCAATGTTAGTTACATGCCTCTTCACCTGTCATCTGCCTTGTCTGAGCATTTGATAGGTCTGTTATGCTGCTGTGGATATCCGGCCTTGCCTGTCACTACACTGCAGGCAAATATGATCTGCTCTGGAAGTTAGTTACCTTAACCATGTAAGGACTTGTCAAGTGACCTTGATTATCCTCTCCTTTCCCCTCGGGACAGTTTTACTGTCCTTGTCTTCTTCTTTTAACTCATATTTTTTATTTTACTCCTTCTTACCTTAGTTTGTGATTGAAATTCAGGGATATAAATACAGTATGTGCGCCATTAATTATTTAGATGGATTGTATATATGCAACATTAACTGCTTTAGATGTATTTTCTTCTGAGAACCTAGGAAGTTGGCTTTGCATTCGAAACTCAGTTACAATGTCAGGAGGGTGTTGAAAGAAACACGAACAGACATTCAATACAATGTAATTCTTCCATCCCAGTCATAATGTTTTATAATTGAATGAAACTCATTGCTTTGCATACACTGTCTTTAAGCTGGTTTTAAAGGGAGCTGGACATTTACATGCAAAACCTTTTTTCTTGTGTGATTCTCACTGTCATTTTCCATTTCCATTTTCCTCGCCTTTTCCTAAAGAGTTTTGCAAATGTTCTGCAAATGAAGGGAAATGGAGGGTGGGGCTTGGTATTTAAATTAGACGTGTATAGGCATAATTCAAATATGAAGAGTGAAAAGTGTGTATATTTATATGAGACACTCCTGAGGAAATCTCCATGGTAGAAAGGGTGTGACACATCTGGCAGCTGGGTACTGTAGCACAGATTTGTTAATAGGTGAGTCCAACTCAAATGGACACAAACACAGCTGTAAGGTGCAAAACTAATGCTCTTCATTTTACAGCGTGACAGAAGGGGAAACCACAACCACAGCTCTTCTCTGAGCTCATAACTAGATGTCTTCAGTCAATGTCTATAACACACCTGGCGGTCAAGCTGCTTACCGGATTCACAAAATACTTTCAAAACTCTTCTCAAAATGAAAAAAGCACACAGTCAATGGGTTTAAATTTCTCTATTCCAGACAGGAGGATTCCAAAACCTTTACCGACTCAAACTGAGTCCTTTCTTTCTCTCTTGCCAATCCCCTGCAAGTCTCTGCTTCCTGGTTTTTAAACAATTTTCCTCTAGCTAGTCACGTGACTAAGGGCAACAGGACATGGCCCATAGCTTTTTTTAGGCCAGAGCTGTCATCGTGCCCGAGCTCGCTGTTCCATCAAAATGGTTAACAAAGTGCAGATGCACTGAGGGATCTTGTCTGTGTTTTCAAACAAATTGTATATTGTCAGCTCCCACACCGATTTCAAACATGACTGGAGAGACATTGTACGCGCATCTACATTATGTCACTAATATGGATTTTGGTCATTTTATGTAATTATTCACAAATAATTACATTTTCTGTGTTAAGTTATTTCAAGCTTTGGGTCAGAAAGCTTTGTGACAGAGACATTGAATTGTAGCCTCCCTGATGCTGCGGATATTGACTGCTGGGTCATCACAAAGTAGGGGTACCTGGTAGGGAACTGAATTTAGAGAAGAGAAGAAGGCCACTTATAGAAGAGATTGAGTCCATTATGACAACAGTCTAAACAAGCAGACGACAGCCGCTGCATGAGTGGGTAATGTAGTGTCCTGTGGCTCCCCACAGGCATGAAGTCTGGGATGCCTAAAATGGAAATCCCAGTAAAACAAGTAAATCTCCACCAGATCCTGAGACAAGATTTGATGTCTGATGTCATCACAGATATCTCCACCAGTATAGGCATTTCTCGTATGTGCCTGCTTGATCAAAAACGTATTAGATTAAACAAAATTCTCTATCTATGACTATGACTTAGAACTAAATAATGTATGCAGTTCAAAAATAAATGGTTAAGTATTGCATAAATATTATAGTGTTTTTGTATTATGTGTTATTCATTTGGGTGTTATTTGATATATACAGTATTCAGGTCCTAATGAAAGAAAAGTTAAAATATCTCGATGCAGAGCAGCTAATTATTCATTCATGGTTTTGTAATCACAGAATGTCACAGATAAAGCTTCACACATAACGTTCATAACATTTAGGTACTGTTGTTGTAATGTTAAAACGGTTCTAGTATTGAGATTATTATTAACATTTTAATTGCTTCTTCCTTCTTTGTTGTTAAAAAAAGTAATAAGACTTAATGATGCTAATCATTCTGTTTGACCTGCTAGGTTAGAGAAGTGCCGTTGCAAATCAGAAGACATACCGTAGTGGACTTAGCCTGGGCTTATTGCAGTCTTAACACTTCCTTCAGGGTATCATGGTGCAGTGTGACTGCCTGCCCACCTACAGTGCCTTCAAAACGTATTTACCCCCCGCTGAACTATTGCAAATCTTGTTGTGTTACAAGCAGAATTTAAATTTAAATGTTTTTTTCTCTTAATTCACACAACATATGCAATAAAAGGTGCAAAAATATTTTTACTGTGAAACAAATATTTTTGAAAAATTAAAGACAGAAATATCTTACAGTATGTATGCATTCATCCTCCTGAGTCAATACTTTGTAGAAACACCGTTTGAAGCAATTACAGTTTGGAGTTTTCTTGGGTATGTTTCTTTCGGCATTGCACATCTGGATCTGGCCCATTTGAAGGACATTCATCTTCTCATTCTGAAGTCGCTCCAGTGTCGCTCTGGCTATATGCTTGGGATCATTATCCTTTGAAGATGAATCTTTGCTCCAGTCTGAAGTCTTTTGTTGACTTAGAAGCATGTTCACCTCAATAATTTAACTGCATCATGCTCAGTTCATTGTTCCCTCTATCTTGAAAGGTGCCCCAGTTCCAATCCCCGAAAAACATCCCCATAAAGTAATACTGCCACTACCAAGCTTCATGGTAGGGATGGTGTTACACTGGTGGTGTGCTGTGTTCAGGCACATCAGGCACAGCACTTTGCATCAGGCTAAAGAGTTCAATTTTTGTTTTATCGGTCCAGTGAATTCTTTACCTTAAAATCATATGGATTTCTTCAGAGTCAACAGCAAAACATGAACCAGAGGAGCCAGAGGGCACAAACAAAAGAGAAACTAAGGAGTTGTTTATTTGAAACAGAGAACAGTAGGCAGTACTGTACAAAGAGGGTTTTGGGAGTTAATAACAAGCTACCCAGTTATATTGTCAAAAGTGGTACTGTTGCTTTTTTCAAGACGTTACTGTTTGGGACCATTGGATCTAGTAGTTACGACAAACCAAACAAAAGGTAGTGGGACCAAATGGCCTCCTGTTATTTGCAAATTCTGCTCTTATTGCTCTTATAAAATAAAGATTTCATAACATAAATGTTACAATTTGGAATGATACCGTTGCTTTGTTTTTTTATTTTCTGTTTTTCTGTTTTGACAAGCGAGTTTCTAAAAAAGCTGAAAAGTTACACCCTGGAGGGTAAAATGTGACATTCTTTTAATTCACCTTAGTGATTTCAAACTGATTTTTTTTACAACCAGCATTTGTTCAGATAACATCTCTTACATACCTTTCCCCTCCATCTCAGGGGCACGGACCCATTATATTTATAAAGTGAGACTTCAGAGCCATGCATGGCTGGTTGAAAGTGGTTTAATAAGGGTAATGTGTGTGCTGACAAGAAGAAGTATGGGTGTGAAGACTGTTGTTTTGTCTAGCAGTGAGCCAGGTGGATGACAGTTACTGTTTGTATATCAGCCTCCTAGTACTTGTAAAAGTGCAGTAAACTAAATGAAATCTGAGTCAATAATATGTTAATACTGTACACATCCTTGGGGGTTTCACAGTTAACATACCACTGTGAAAGAAAGTCTAAACACTACCATGTGTAACTCAGCCAATAATCTATCTTTAGCCTGAACTAATGGATTTTCACACATACCCTTTAGTAATCTGTGTTTATGTTAGCTGTTGGCTTTTTGTCTCAAATCTAGATATCAAGGCAATCTGAAAACAGCTGTATGACGACAAGGACAACACTTTTATTTCCTACAAAACACATCTATCATGAGGAGGGAAAACAACAACTTTAAACCCATAGATTTTTCATGAAAATAGATCAGACTCCTGTCAGCTAGATCAAGCTCTGTGTAGAGTCTTAAAGTAGATTTTTGGGTGAGGAATTGGCCCCTTTGTGAGACAAGCAGATCCACATGAAAGAAAAACAAATTAAATCTCAGAGAGAAAAAAGTACAACGTGGTAAGTCATCCCATAGATTTAAAATGAAGGATGGGTTTAAAGGTTCATTCATTTGTTTTCTCTGGTTCAGATGTACAGTAAGAGGGATAGGAAGCTGATGATGATGACAGCACTTTTCCACAGATTTTCCATTCAAAACGACAGCAGTGCAATATACTGATAGTCTTTCAAGGGCACAAATACAGACTTTCGCATGCTATACTGTCTCGGTGTACTGGGCTTTAGCATTGTGCTGTAAAAAAATACAGCTCAGAGAAGAATGAATTGCATACTTCAGTCAACCACAATTCCCAGAACAAATTTAGGTTTTGCTTTAACACTCACATTCCGCCCTCCATCAACAAAAAGGAAAGGTTGCTGTAGAATCCATAAGGAGCCACACTCCTTAGGTTTTCTGTTCATCCTTTTCTGTATCAGGTCTTAATCTGCTCTTTAAAAACAAAACACCGCGGATTTACAGCGGTTCTCTGGTGAACTCTACATCAAACCTGGTGGCCCGTTAACTGGCGTGTGACCTCTGGAGCAACTTTTACACTGGCAACACAGCTGGCTCCCATACCCAGAGGACTGAGCAGGCGTGAATTTGAGACGTTCCCACGAAGAGTCACAGTCCCACTTCTGAGGTGGCCTCCAGCAGTTACACAGTTCATTTGGATCCTAGCAGCTGTGATAAATGAGATATTTAATATCACAGTACTTAATGGTATTTCACAAGCATGAGTGTCTCTGGATGTGGAGCGACAGCTCAGCACTTCACAAAGCCTCAAGGAACAGCTTGAGCCTTAGGCCTTTTTAGCTTTAAATCTGCGTCTTTTTTTTTTTTACAATGCCTTTCAATTAAATGTATCATTTGTTTGCTCAATTTATATTTTGCATGCAAAATAGAATCGTCATTTATCTAAATGTGATGATTATTGATTTGACATCAGTCTTCTCCAGTTGTGTATTACTCTTAGCTTTATGTAATGCTGTGAATAGAGACATGAACTATGCAGAAATGCATAGTAAATGTTACCATCACAGATAATATCATGAAATCATTATTTCACAGAATCATGCAATATATAAACATTTTACCCTCAATATTATTAGACAATTCATTCAGGTCTAACAAAAAATATGTTACTAATTTATTACCATATGTTGTTTTAGATAAAAAATCCAAAATACATGGCAAAAACTTATTGTTTTTAAATGTATTCATTGATTAGATAGGTAGATAAGACTTTATTGATCCCGTAGGGAAATTGATGTATTAAGCAGAATCTATGAAAATGTGTTTCAGTGTAAATAGATGCATGACCTCTCTTGTGCTGTGTTCCAACTTGTCTGAAAGGAGGGATAAAGCAAAATGTATCACTTGCAGAAACCGAGCCCCTGCAGCACACTATAACTTGTAGGTTTAATTTGCTGTCAAAGGGGGAACTCTTACGAAATGCATTGATGTCAAACATCAGTGATTTACCAAAGTTTTTCATTTCTTGCTAAGCTTAAACATCATAAAAGATGCATAAGGCTACCGGTATATCCATGTGCAAAGTTTGCACATTGTAGATCACTGCAAGGGTTGTATTTCAGGTCTTGTGCAAGCCATAAAGCTTGTATACATTCAAGTGTAGTCCATTTAGAAAATTAAGATTTTCCTGATATATACTGTAAAAATGTGTAAATATGTTACAGCATGGGTTCTCCACACCTTTCCTCCCCTAGCACCCCGCTGAAAAGGTATAGGGCACAGATTTCTCTTAATCACTTTACAGTAGCCTCACATGGTCGGGAGGTGTGAATACGCTCCCTTGGCCGAGGAGTAAGAAGTTCTTCCTCACCGACACTTAATAATTTTTAATCCCTGGTGAACCCAGTAGTCCCGAAGTTAATCAAACAAAAGCACTGCGTGTGGGAAACCTCATCTGAGCAAAGAACAGCTGCGTGAAAACGATAATCAAAATGTGGTCCTCTGCTGTATTTCAAGCCCCGGGCTGCTGATACAGTAGGTCATGGCTGCCAAAACTGAAAGTGCCTTTTCTGCACCTGTTTCTAGCTACATTCTGAGATGACTAACGCATGTTGTAAACACATGGATCCTTTTGGATTCTCCTGCAGTGCACAGAGGAGTACAGAAGCTCGGTGTGAGGAGCAGCTTGTGTCTATAAACTGCCTGTGAGGTCCTACTTCCCTGCTGTCCTTTCCCATCTTCAGTACAGTTACTGTAGCAATAGAGCCAAGATCAACATTATAATGAGCATCAGCATACTTGTTTATTAAGGAACCGATATCCTTTAGTGAGCGAGTTAAAAAATCTCCAATTCTTGAATTATCACCTTGACTAATGTTTTTAGCTCAATTTTGTGGATATTTTTGGGGTTCCTGCTAACCCCGCACTTCTTGCTGAGAATCAGTCACAGAAGAAGAAGTTTATGATATGGAAAATAAATACGTTCAGAACTAAAAACCTCTTCTGAGCTGTAATATTGACGTTTTTCTGTTTTCTGTTTGCACTACGTAACACTTACAGTAAATATGTTAAATATGTTACAGCAGGACTGCTGGTAGTTAATAATAAATGCTTACACTTATATAGCGCTTTTCTGGACACTCCACTCAAAGCTCTTTACAGGTAATGGGGACGCCCCTCCACCACCACCAATGTGCAGCATCCACCTGAATGATGCAACAGCAGCCATAGTGCGCCAGAACGCTCACCACATATCAGCTCTCAGTGGGGAGGAGAGCAGAGTAATGTAGCCAATTCATAGATGGGGATTATTAGCAGGCCATGATTGGTAAGGGCCAATGGGAAATTTGGCCAGGACACTGGGGTAACACCCACACTCTTTTCGAGAAACTGGGATTTGGGATGACCACAGAGAGTCAGGACCTTGGTTTTACGTCTCATCGGAAGGACGGTTTACAGTATAGTGTCACTATACTGGGGCATTA
This sequence comes from Atractosteus spatula, assembly GCF_055471065.1. Taxonomy (NCBI): domain Eukaryota; kingdom Metazoa; phylum Chordata; class Actinopteri; order Semionotiformes; family Lepisosteidae; genus Atractosteus; species Atractosteus spatula. The sequence continues at coordinate 8,673,640 of NC_142711.1, read as the reverse complement.
GGACCCACATGGACCGCAGGGTGAGCGCCCCCTGCTGGCCCCTAGATAGGTAGGTCCCTTTTAAGGCCATCAAGGCCCATGGGGAATGGTGGGCAAGGGCACTGGAGATGGAGGTGATATGGTCAGCATCACGCTCCCGCCGGCCTATTACCCCCAGAAGGATTAACCCCCGGCACTCATTTGGAAATCAGGACATGGACATGGGTGGACATGGGAGCCGTCTGGAAGGACTTAGAGCAAGCTCCATCGCTTGTCCCTACTTGGGATTAAACCCGGGATCTTCCGGTCAGGAGCTAGACTGCTGGCAGTGTCATAATTAGAATGCTTTGTGAACTTAATTGCGATCGACTTGAGAGATGTTTAAATGTCATTTACTGAAAGTTGTAGGAAAGATTTCAAAAGTGTTGGTCACCAAAAAAATTTAGAGTTTTGGTGTTTATTTTATCACTGTGGTAACCTATGTGCTTGAAGTCACATTGTTATCATAAGTCATTATAAATCAAATTCCATATCTTTGGGGGTGGGGGTACAACACAGTCAAAGTTTTAGACTTTTGCACAAATCAAAATTGCATGGACAGAGGCACTATAAAGAAACCACGTTAGAGTTACGAGGACTTTTCTGAGTACTTGCCTTCATTATTTGTATTTAGTAGGAGTGTCTTTATTGCATACAGAAGTCAAAGCAGAAAAAGCACACAGCATTGTGAAATCCCTCACAAAATACTGCTGCCAAATTATTAAAATGTGACATTTACTGACCTTTGTATAAACCCTTGAGTCTCAGTTCTTCCCTTTTCTTCATTAAATTCAAATTAATTAATCAAATTCAATACATTTGTCTTTATTCAACTGTAAATGTCCAAAGAGAAATTGTAGTCCATTGTTTTTTAAATCAACATCATGGAAAAGAATGAAAAAAAATGTATTTTGTCTTTGATTCTTCAGAGACAGAAACACTGTGTATTATTACATCTTGGTGAACCAGTTTTTCTCTCTTGTCCCTGTGCTCACAGAGGATCTGGACGATCTGCGAATGGAGGGCGTCACCAGTCTGGCACCTTCTGGCAGCAAGTTCAGTCAGGGCCGCAGCTCTTACTGCCCTGAGCCACAGGCCAGGGTTACTCTGAACATCTGCTCAAGGTGTGCAAGGTAATCTCTACCTTCTGTGTCACTATGCCAATCGCTACAGAGCACCAGTGATAATTTGCTCAGGCTCAGTTAAAAATCGAGAATAAGCATAAGCACAGCTTGACATGCTATGTCAACATGCTGCTGTACGTCACTTAGAAAATGTTTTATTTATGAGAGAGAGGAGTTTATTTGCCATCAGTACGTCTTTATTGGGATTCTTACTCACTCCATTTTTGGGGGCTGCGCTCAGTACAGTAGACAACACAGTACAAGAGACAATACCACACGACGTGCACAGTACATTACAAAACAGTAAAAAATAAGTATTGAAAGTCACAGCTGGCCATCATGCACAATATAACACAACATGTTGTACATGATGATCGGCTGTAACAGTCATTATTATAGGTCATTTCTTTATTTTTAAGCACTTAAATAACCCACAGTTTAGAGGAATATATTTCACTGTCCTTTTGTTAGACACTGAAACACTTCCTTGCACCTTTCAGTAAAGCCAAAAATGGTCCTAGATTTGAATATAAGATCCACTTGCAGTGCTTGTTTATTTTATTCTTACCAGCGCTTTGGCAATAGTTTATATTTTTGTAGTTGTAAAAGTACTGTATATGTCTTTTTCTTATCAATGTACACGACCTGCTTTCCCAAGGAGGCTAGGTTAGGGTTAGGGGTAGGGTTAAGGCTAAGGGAGTCCCACAAGGGCCTGTTCTGGGTCTCACGCATTAATCGATCTATATTAAGAACAATTGCTATATTTTTTCTGTATTATTCTCAAATGGACCCACTTAATCATTACTTTTGTGCTTGGTTTCTATAATATTCAGTCTTATTTCAGAAAACTGGTTAACTTTGCTAATATTATATTTATTCCATTTAATTAAAAATTTAAAACTGCTCCCTTAATAATGATTTGAACTTTTTTTTACTTTAACCTGAATACATTTTAGCATGGTTTATAAATATGTAGGCATTTGACGGGGAAGTGCTTTAACTTTTAAACTCATATTGACAAATTAAGTCAAGCTTAGACTTGCTCTCCTTTTTTGCTACATATCCTGTTTTACACATTCCTCTAGGCAAACTCTAGTTCAGATGTCCATAATCCCCAGTCTTGGACTATGGTTTGCAGTATGACCTTTAAATCTGTTCTTGTGAAACTTCATATCTTATACTAATCTGCTGTGAAATGTATCACTATTGCTTCCTGTCGCATTCATCATTGTATCCTTTAGTCTTTGATCATGGTTGTTCTTTTCTGCAGACTAGCCACATGCATCATCAATTTAGATTATTTTACAAATCTTTAATTGTGAAATCACCTAATAATTTATTGCAGTCTTCTTTACTATCGTACATTCAAAGGTGTGCTATTTTTATCAAATGGAAACTCCCAAGAGTAACTACTGACCTAGGGTGCAAGTCAGTTTAATTTGCCTCTGCTAATGACTGGAACAATCTGGAGAGTAAGCTGAAACTCTCTGTCTTCGTATATGATGTTATTTTTCTACATTATTCTTTTCTTTCTTTCCCTGTTCGTCTTCTGCTTGATATTGTCATGAGCCTCTTGGACACAGGTTACCATTGTAAACAATTATTTTCTACTGGTTTATGTGGTTAAATTAGGAATTATTAAGATATTAAGACATAAACTGATTTGTCATGTGACCTGTACCCACTAATATTGTGTTGTCAGTGATGATACAAGTGAACTTTCAACAGAATGTCACCACTAGATTTTAAAAAGATGCCCACATTTTAATGTATATGTTGGCTCAAAAAACAGCAGGTATTAAATTATTCTAAATTTGTATTGAAGGAAGTGCCAGGGTGCAAAAACTGACAACAATACTGTTTTTTATTTGAACAATATTTATTTGAAAGAGTAGAGTAAGTTCTGTTGATAAATATTTATGATTTATGGTAGCATCACCGGACCTCATTTAGAAAATAACAGCGCATGTAGAAAAATAAATTATAAGCAACTACAGGATCACAAATCATGTCAAACAGGTCTGAATATATTCTCCAGGTGCAGACCCAAGAAACGCAGGCTTTACTTGTCTTCTGTAACAGTCAGGAACAGCGCAACACTCCCTTTTCTCCTTGCTCAGTCACCTCAAGAACTTCCCTGTTCTTGTGAGCAGTCTGTTTTTCCTAACACACGCAATGACTTGCAGAGTGGATACTTAACATGGCATGCTGAGAGTTTCAAGTTCAAGAAAGTGTGTTTCAGATAAAAAATATCATTTTGTCGTTGCAAGTCCTAGCACAAATTAAATTTTGTGTGCTACATTTTCATACCCTATGCCGTATATTTCTGCTAAAATAAAATAAAGTTCACAATGTAGTTTTAAAGAACACATGTAACAGAAATCTATTGGCTTACTTTACAAAAAAAGTAATTCTATACAGTTAAAGAAATACCTAAAAGAGCTGATGTATATCTTCAGGATAAGGATTAGAGTGGAAACTCAAGAGGACCTTTTTGTGTTTTGAATTTACTTCTCCGTTGACAGTAATATAAAGATATGACTGCAGTATAAGATATCAGAAAAACTTTGTTTCCTCTTCTTATATCTATCTACAGTCTACATAGTTGTTAGGATGAGTTATCTTAAACGCATTCCAAATTTGTTTGCTTTTACGACGCAGGCAATCTTCGATAATTTCAGCATTATCACTTATTTTTAAAAACATTTCCTGTTCAAAACCACAGGGCCAAATCTTTTGCCCAGATTTCTTTCTGATTCATTAATCATGCTCATGCATTGCTGAAACTCGATGCCGAAACCTGATAAAATTGCATCTTTGAGATGAAACAGTTGGTACAATCATGCCAGCATGTTTTTAAATTTTGTTTTCTTATTTCCTTGTTTTGTTTCTATACAAATAGACAGCTTATCTGTTTTCCAGAATACATGAATATCCTATTTTACAGTACACAGGAAATTTAAATGCAATCAATATTTTTACTTGGAACATTATCACGAGAGGAAGGAAGATTAAATTCAGTGGATTTTATCTCTCTTATCACTGGCTCTTTTACTTGACTATAGTGCTTCCATGTGGTGAAATGAGCTGATTATCTTAATGTAGCAGTTTAAGAGCCATTCATTAAATACCAACCAATCCAAACAATAGAAACCACAGAAATGTTGTTCCTAAAAGCCAATCAAATTTGATTGAAATATCCAAATGAATCATTTGAGGTTTAGTGCTCAAGAAGGATCTACTTTTTCCTCAAAGATGCTGAATATTTTGATTCATCAATCCTTTAGCAGAGTTTACAGGCAATACTAATCACTAATCACTATTCCCAGAGCCTGTTTATCTCACATACAGTAGCAGATCGGCGGTTAACTGCTATTTTGCAGATGGTTGTATGTTTACTGTATTTTTACCATTTTTTATTTTGTTTTTTGTCGAATGGGAGAGGTTTTTGTTGAATGAGAGTATTGTGGTCAGTGGAAGGGTAGTGTTTGTAGTGTACAACAATCACAGCTATGATATTTGAAATGCTTAACTGAATTTTGGGAGGAATGACAACAACCAAGCCCCTTTTGTCCCAGGCGTTCTGAATCAGAATCGATGCCAACGTTATGTCTTGAAAGCGTGTGTGATATACAGTATCATTCACAAGTCGCTTTTGTTCACACTCCTCCTCCACCTGTGCAGCTCTATGGTTTTCTCATCACTGCCCATCGGGGACCCAGTCTGCTCATCCTACAGCCACACAAAAGAGGGTCAAGTCAGATCTTACTATACCTACTGCAAATGCTCAATTGACATCCTCAAATGCCTGGAATTTATTTATCCCTCAGGCAATAATTATTGTTAATAATGATTTAACACACCGGACTCTAAGGGCAAGAAATTTGTCTTACAAAATTTGAAATGTTGTGAAAGCACGGCAGCTGCTAATTGCATTTTAAAAGAGGGTTTTATTCATTTGTAAAATAAACACCAGAAGCACTAGATATACTTTTTTGCCTTACAGAAAGTGATTGGTATTATTTTAGGTTCTGACTCCTGTACTAAACTACCCACCTAACCCCAAGGGTTGCGACACCAGAGGTGAATGTGAAGTCTTTTCTAATTTGGGGATATGATGGCAGTGTAAAAATAGCGTAAGCTTTTCAACGTATTCAAAAGAATAAAAATTCACATCCTGAGTATTTACTTCTCATATTTTCAGCTTCCATATGGAGAATTTTCTCCCTTTGTTTTTAATTTGGCTGTAGAATTCTTCTGCCTCGTTTTCTTCTTGGACAGAGTGCTGCTTCTTTCTTGCGGCATGTTTTTCAGCGTAGCATTGCTATAGTCTCTGTACTGTATATTCATTTTGGTCAATTAAGCAGAAACATGCCTTGAACCACAACTTCCATTATGAATCATGTCCCATATACAGTACAGTCCATCCCACTCCATAACATCCTGGTTCCAGCCTTTACAAATCAAAAGTATAAGGCAGTTGGCTCCATTAACTAAATTGTGTTTATGTAGTGAGTGTTTTATTGAATGGCAGTGGGAACTGTAGCACACAGAAGACCATTAATTTAAACCAGCCGTAATCTGCACTGCTTCAATGGGTCGAGTGGAGACAATACAGCACTAACTTGTAAAGAAACACCTTGTGCTGTGCATGGGTGGCAAAACTAAATGGCATTTGTTTGCTTTTTATTTTTTTGTAGGATTGTTTTAAGGGAATACAATTTTAATAGTCTACGTTTCTACATCCTAACATTAATTCAATGGGGTGTGTGATATTTTTGATGTTTTATGAAACTGTTTATGATTTAATTATAGATGCAAAGGAATAGTATTTGCTATTACTGGCTGCAGGCTTTCTGTGTTTCACAAAGTGAGAAGTGTGAATCATTTCCAAGATGCACCACTTTATCCAGGCAGACGAGAATCCCTATACAACTAGGGGAAATGTTAGTGTACTGAATGCATTTTCTAGGAAGCAAAAACATTCCAGTAGAAAAATAACAGAAGAGGTGGGCTTTAAAAGATTCCAAACAGCTGCTGATATCATCATTGCACTTTTCATATCACTGTTGTGGTGACCTCTTCCTAAACATAATATCTGTAGAATACATCTTCACTTTCCTGTCGGTCGTTTACTATTGTTACTGTACATACCTACTGTATGATCCAACACTTCTGATTCCATTTAAAGGCGATAAGACCGATGGACACATAACATGTTTGTTTAATCAACCTTTTTCAATGGAGACACCAAGTCTCCAGAGTTTCAGTCAAGCAAAATGCATTGTGTCATTTCTAAAGCTGTTTTGATTCCAGTGGGGATGTAGGTGTTATTCTCAATTAATTAGGCATAGCCACTGTTCGATGTAGTTTTTTATCTTTGTGAAAATTCATCAAGTTCTGACCTAAGATAGATGGTTTTCCATTTTATGTTTTGTGTTTAAATTTCTTATGGGTTGGGACCTTTTTATTTTACACATGTAATTCATAATATAATGAATATCCAAGCCATTTTTTTCTGAATTTGATTAACTTGGATGGTATGTTATGGTTGTATAAAACGTTCATTCTTTGAACAACAGAATTAACTACACAGGAAATAAAACATCTTACTTTATGTAATTCAATTTTTGTAGAAAAACAGCAAAGTAGATTTAAAAAAAACATTTCTCTCTAAAGCATGCTGCAATGATTGTTTTTTAGAATGTATTATTTTAATATCAAATTATAATGCTTGCATTAATTAATAATCATTGCATAAAAAACACACTTGCCCTTGTAACCCATCTCAACTACCCTAAAAGGCATATTCTTGAAATATAATTTCAAATGTACAGATTTAAATTATGCTTGGAATTTAAAAAAATAGATATATAAAATATGTCAGTGTATAAAACAAACAAAATAAATTAATAATTCATATTTCTGTTTTCATGTGTTGCTGTTTGTGATTATATGAAAGTTGTACAGTATAAATTATTTTAATCTGAAAGTTAACTGCAAGCATGTTGATTTACCAGTAGGAAATAAGGAGACATATGTAGACATTAATTGGATTACCAAATTACCAAAGGTTTACAAACAATTTTTCTTCAGAAATGTTGTCTGAAATAAAAAAAGAATAAGAATAAAAAATATGTGTTTTGACTTTGTTTCAGGTACTCATCTAACAGCTGTTATGGCATAGCGTATTATTTTAGATTTGTAAAATTAAATTAATGTACATTAAAATCATAAATATAAATCAAAATTGCTGCTAGAAACAATCAGGTGATAATTGTTATAGAATGAAAAGAATATTAACAAAACAAATTAGAAGGTGTAGTCTTTGCAACACGCAATCTGAACCTAGCAGTCATCTCACTTTCTTGAATCCTCCATGACGTCATCAAAGGTGCAGACTATCAGTAACATTCTTCCTCCTCATCTTTTTCATTCAGGCTCCAAGGTGACAGTCTCTTGGAGGCAAGGGATGAAGACCTGCACACCGCCCAGTCCCCTGAGCAAGCTGTTCCCGAAATTGTCTGTAAGTAGTGGTGCCAGTAATCATCAGATCTCCTCAGAAATCTACTACAAATCGAAAATGCCATCACCTCCAAAACTGTACAACTCTTCTTTTCACAATTCATCAACTGTATATAAAACTGTTTTAATAGAAACAGCAGGAAAGAGCATTCAAGATGTCCTTCATCAATTGCCTATCTAATACAGAGCTTGTCGTATAAAAAGTATTATTTGTCATTTTAAAAACCTACCTAAAATGCATTATTGTAATCAGAGTTGCCATCAGTCCTGATTTTGAAACTGAATACAAGAGTGTTTGAATTTTACAAGGTTAAGGCAGTGAAGTTAATTTGCGATTTTTTTTCAACAAAAAATAAACTTTATTTCACCATAGACATCTTACAATGAGTACACACTCTAACAAACCATAACAACTCTACTGAATTCAAGAAATGTTCTACAAGTGATTGACAACAGGTGTTTGTCCTTTATCTATGCAAGTGGTTGCTGGGGCTGGATTTGTGAATTTTCCACTAATTACTCTTCACAGTTTCATGCGAAGACCTTATTTTGCAGCACGGTGCCATCTGATGTCCATATACTATACCTCTGATGACAGCAACTCAGCAATTCTTAGGGTCATGGAACCCATTATGATAAAATGATGTTGGCTGGTCCTTGGGCCTGTGAGCTCTTGACTGGCTCAAACATTAATTTTCTTGCTTGGACCACAGGTTGAGCCCTGTGGCTTAGCTGGTTCAAACCTGAGTCATGGTATCAGCCGCCTGTGGTCACTATCACCCAAGGGGCAACACAGGAGAATGATGGGCATAAGGCAGTCAGAATCCTTTTGGCTTTTGGTAAAACCGTGACTTTCCATGTGCCTGCAGGCTTGCCCAGACCTCAGTGAGAGATATTTTTTGCTCAGTTTTTCCTGACAGCTCAGTTTCCTGACAGCCTGCAGAGTGTCAAAAATGAATGCTTCTGACAGGCGGGCGTGTCAGTTGAACATGCCTACAGGTTGTAGTAGTTCAGGTGGGTAGCTGCGTCAGCATGCGTAGGCTGCAAAGGAACAAGTAATAGGTTTATTCCATACTGAAAAAAAGAAGAAAGAGAACACAACGTTTCGGCCGTGGAGCCTTCTTCAGGTGTGAGCACCTGAAGAAGGCTCCACGGCCGAAACGTTGTGTTCTCTTTCTTCTTTTTTTCAGCATGGAATAAACCTATTACTTGTTCCTTTGATGCCTACAGGTTGTCTTTTTTCCTGTGCAAGCACACTCTATTTCTGGAAAACCAAGTCCTAAACAGTTGCCGATACCAAATTAATTACATTTGCTTAATAATAACCTAAAATAATTGGCAACTGTTAATATATCTAAAAAACAAGGCCATACTTGCATTGCCACTTGGACCTCACCATCACTGAACATCCAACTTCGAAGAACTTCCTGAACAAAGGCCGCTCCATTGAGGAAGAAGGCAGCCCTGAAAGGCAAAGGACATCATTCTTCAATATGACTTGTACCCACCTGTGAAGTAGACTTCTGTGCAGGGCTATGAAGAGCTCAGTTTTGAATCATTTTCTCATCCACCTTACATCTCTATATGTTGGACTTTCATTACGTTTCGTGTTTGGATAAAGGAACTACAGTGATGATGAGGAGATCTAAGAGGAGCTTCATGTGTGGCTCAGGGATGAAGTACAAACACTTTATTACAGGAAGAGTAATAACCTGTCTAGGGCTGGCAGACATATAAATGTGCAGATATAAATATGGCCCTTTGGAAGCATAATAATTAGGGCATACTTGACAAATTGCCTTCATGATCTGACTCACCCGTTGGCAAGAGTTTGTGCATGATTGGGCTCTGGACTCAGAACTGGAAAGGTGTGGGTTCAAGTCCTAGGTGAAGTGATCCTGTTGTACTCCTGAGCAAGGTACTTCATGCCGATTGCCCCAGTACGATACCCAGCAGTAGAAATGGGTACAAACATGAGTCGCTTTGGACGAAAATGTCAGGCAAATAAATGGATAACAATACCCTTGTATAAGTTGAACTTTTTTAAATGAGCCATTTTAAATATATAAGCTGTCCACATTTTAAAACTATAGAAAAAGTCAACAGATGTGTTAAAAAAGTAGTGTGCGATTCTTTAAAAAAAAATACTTGGCAGAAAAATTGAAACTCATTTGTCTACTTTTTTTTCTACCTGTGCGTGAACTGGCAGTTAATTACTAGTTGTAAGCTATGTTTGGGAGCAATTATTTCTGAGAGCTGATGTAAGTGTGCAGTGAGTACTCTTCTGTTGTCTGGACCAGGTCCACTGCCTGGGGCAGAAACACTGATGGAGGAAGATGAAGAATTTGAGAGTGCTTCTCAAGTGACAGGCCCAGTAAGTAATATTCAATTACTGAATAATCCCTGATCGTGTTACATGATTAATTAAATATCCCATTTGTTGTTCATGATCTTTACAGTAAAAGTGACAGTTAAATTTTAAGTTTGCTGGCAGAAAGGAGTAGTCCAGGCTTGAAAACAGCTGCCATTTTTAGCACAACTTTGTTATGTCACTCTCCACAGTCGCAGATAGTGCTTTGCAATTAATTCCACCCCAATGCCTATTTTTGTTTTTAAATGAATTATGATTAAATACATTACTGCACACATAATTCACTTATTCATTTATTCAGTTATCCTTCTGCAAAGTAAGTAGTGTTTGGGAGAGCCATTTTTACTGACCATCTTTACTTACATAAGTTATTCACTGTGTACATACTCTAAAACACAGAGCAGTTCAACTAGAGTGATAAATTACTGTGGTTCACAAAACATGGCAGTGGAAAGTGTGTGCAGAAGAAAGGAAAGAGGATTCCAGGGTGAGATCATGGGCTACAGCTCCTTTTCCATACCAACAGGACTACAGATTTCCTGTCCTTCATATCCACCATCTCTATGCTAAAATGGGGGAGACACAGTCAAGTGAGGTAGACCTGAAATGCACGTCAGTAAAGCAAGTCAGCCAATGCACAGCTAGGGAACAAGTAAAGGTTTATTACATGCTGAAAAGAGAAGAAAAACTCAATATTTCAGCTGTGGAGCCTTTTTTGTGTGTTTGAAGGGACACCCGAAGAAGGCTTCACAGCTGAAATGTTGTGTTTCTTTTCTTCTCTTTTCAGTATGGATTAAACCTTTACTTGTTCCTTGCAGCCTATGCATGCTGATGCAGCTACCTACAGTACTTGAACTACAATGCACAGCTAGCCAATCCCAGTCAGGTAGCACACTTCTAGATTATGCATTGTCAGAAAGACGTCACAGCATGCATGCATGTACAGAAAACATATTCCAAAGCAGGTTTTGGCAACTAGAGATTCTCGGCATTCTTTTAAAGAAAGCTGTCCTCTCCCCCACTAAACAGAACAGAAATCCATGTTCAATCCTGGCTCAGTTCAGAAGACATGTAATTCTCCCCAACTGTATTTTACAGCCCTGAAGAAGCTGAGCTTTCAGTTACTCAATGTCACCTTAAGAGTGGGAGCTGAAGATTTTCTGCATTTGCCCATTTTTTTTAAATAAAAGAACCTTTTTTAAAAAACGTTAGGTGCAAAATGTGTTGGAAATTAGAAGGTGCACCTTTAAGTTCACACAAAAATTAAATTCAATTAATCAATTAATTCAATTAACAGTATCAAATACTGTCATTTGTTTACAATATTCATTTTCCAATAAACACAGTGGTTCACACACTAAATCTGAATTTTAATTTTTTAATTTTAATTTTAAATGACAAATTTCTGTGAAATGTGTATTGATTTCTCGGCAAATCAAATATCCTAAGCTTATATATTTAGGTGAAACATTCCTTAGGTGACAGTGGTACAAATGTGATCTTGTCTGGTGACTACAGTATATTCAGCTGTGGTGTTATAAAGAGTAAACTTTTAATAAACCAATATTGAAAATCTCCTAATCCTATATCATTTCCTGTTTTATACTCCTATATTCTGCTTTTTTCAAGATTTTGGAAGACCCTACATATATATGAGGTTCATGTAATTGACATACAATGTATTGTTCCAAATGAGCTGTAATTAGTGCACAGCATAGTAAGTTTGGCAACATAGAACTTAAAATCAAGGTTAAAGTTGCAAGAGAGGGCTTTTTAAATATTAAAAATTTAATAATCCAAGTTTTTTTTTCTCTGTAAAAGGTGGATTATTGTGCATCTTTTTGAAGACAATCTTGTCTGGCACCTATTAATTAACATATTACATTTTGTAGTATGCTTTTTCAAATGAGTTGTAAAATAACAGAGGTATTTGGAGGGTGTAATTGATAAAATGTGGAATACAGTGTGCATCTAATAACAAAAATACCTGACTGCCTAAGGGAAATAATGTAAAAAAATATTTTAAACCCCAGTATTTTTGGCGATTTAAGTTCAGAACAGTTATTCAGTATATATCCTTTTGTAAACAACATTCTAAAGGTTTTAGTGTCCTTTTGAATCCTACCAGTCAAGTATAGTAAAAATATGAAAGCCTTTTCAAGAGTCTTTCACAGTATTTTCCCCACCAAAACATACACATGTGAAACAGATGGAAATTGGTCCAGACATACTGGTAAAATGTACACGTTCCATGTGAAGACTCCTTGCAGGAAGACACACTCTGTGTGGCAACTTAATATTTATATTACTCTATAGCTTTGTTGTTTAATTTTAGCCCATACAAGCTATTTTGCACCCTGCCTCCAGAAATATGTTCTTTGCAGTGCAATATTTGTAATTTTGTGTCATTGTCAATTTTCTGTTACTTCTGTTTAGAATATTTTCTACAGGTTGTGCTATGCCAGATAAGTCAAGAACGAGCTGTAATTCATCCCATATGGTGATGCCAGTCTCAGAATACCTTCTGCAGCTCTAGAAGCTTAATATGGTTGTTTCCAAAGTAACTGCTTATTTCTTGGGCACCTTTTCAAAAGCAATTGTAATTAGGCTCACTTTCCTTGAACAGGGCAGCACTTCTGTACTCATACCGATCTCTGTAGGACTGCAGCAGTGGGGAAATAGAACTGTGGAGAACATAGACTTTCTTATTAATGATGACTGACATTTTCATTTCCTCAACAGCAAGGTGATTTTAATAACAAAGTTAAGCCCGTCTGATATTACAGCTTACTGAAGGTGGATAAAAGCTGGAAGTCTTTTCAAGCTGTGTGTTTAGAATATAAAAAATATAAATATATAAAATATAAAAATCGCAATATTAAAATGTCTGCAACAGCCTTAGAGAAGCTGTTCTCATGACTAAGTCTGTTAATGCTGTGTTAATCTTCTAAGCCTAAAATAGAATTGTTAATAATCATAACGAATTCAATAAATGAAACATAATTTCATGAAATTGTATTAAAACTGATTGTATCTCAAAGAAGAATTATATAATAATATATATAGAAAAAAATGTTTTTGTTGTAGTTTGGGTAATAGATTTGTGCCAGTATTGGTATTGTAAAGTTAGTGGAGGACCTACAAAATGTAATATTCTAGTGATTTGATCGAGGATAAGTTGCACATTTAATTTCTCCACAGAGAAATCCTGGTCAATGGTCAATGATCTAGAACTGATTTCTAATCTAAAAGTGGGACATTCCTGTTTGGATCAAGGGAGGGATCAAGTTTAAGGAAGCTTACTGTATGATGACCTTGCCAAATTGTCAGCTGTAGCTGAAATTGCTGTGTAGGAAACCACAACAAGTATCAGGTGCTCACAGTTCTCAAAATGACCATCAATAAATGTCGTTTTACAATATTTTAAAATGATAAATGTATAAAGGTATAAGGACAGTATAAATAGGTTATAAATTCACTTTTTCCTAAGCATGAAAATGAAACTATTTTGGCAGAGTAGTTATTAGTTCTTTACTTGTTGTTTTTTGTCCTTTTTTGACTGGCTTTAAAATCACCCTTTTCATTTAGTAACACAATTGGAGGCCTGGATAACGTATGGCATAGGCATATGAAACACCATCTAAAGTGGCAGTTACCAAAGGTGATAATTACCACATAAATGTCGTGGTTGAATTCTTCATTAAAACAATTACAAAGGCAATTTCAATATAGTTTCTGTTGGATTCACCAAAATTTGTAATTGATTCTTTATTAAGTCTCAGATTCTATTAAATTAATTCTTTATTAAGATTCAGATTCTAACAATATTTCTGGATCTTTTGCATTGTCTTGTTCCAGACATGTTTAGAGAAAACTTGTAATATACTGTACGTCCTAAACCAAAATAACCTAAAACTAGTTTTTCTGTTGCATGATGAAACTGACTCAGCTGTCTTTATATTGCCAGTTCGGAAATGGTTTTTCATTTTCACTTGGATAGATTTCGTATTTTGCAAATGTTTGTCATTTTTAAAAGTGAACAGACATGAAATATTGGTGGTTTTCTCTGTTGTGGTTTTATTTCTGTAAGCCAAACTCACTGTCTAATTAGTGCAACAATAAATGTATATTTAGAGAGTAAATTATACACCCGACATTGAAAGTAAGAGAGACAGTCAGCAGACAGTATTGAATACACAAGCCTAATTACACTGGAGAAGCTGGATTTATTGCTCTTTGTATTAATGCAGCTTATATGAGTCCTTGCTTGTTTTCACGAAAAGGTTGTATACTCATATGCAGCCTTTTGATGGTTGAGGCAATTTTCCATACCCTAGTCCCCTGGCAGAAATACTTTTGAACTTGTTATGCAGTCATGGTTATTTTATCTTTGTTTATTCTGTTGAATTTGAAACCAGCTCTATACGTTTTCCAATCCAACAATAACAAAATAATAATAATCATTATTATTATTGCTTACATCTATATTGTGTATATAAAGGTAAGTGTACACTGTATACAGATATACTGTATATTAGATATAGTGCCATTCTGGACACTATACTCAAAGCGTTTTACAGGTAATGGGGAATCCCACTCTCACCACCAATATGCAGCAACCAAAGAGCAACAGAATGGCAGTTGTCAGTTGGGAGGAGAACAGAGTAACAAAGCCAACTCATAGAAGGGGATTATTAGGATGCCATAACTGATAAAGGCCAGCGGGAATTTTGGCAAGGACACCAGGGGAAAAGAATATGTGTGGGTTCTGCTCATGTTATGTTGTTTTTATGCAGCTGGTCATCAACACGGATGACCTCCAAAGTGTTACCAGCTCCACTGCCTAATGAGGAACTAATACAAGCTCCTGAACTTTTTTACCTTTTCTTTAATTTTCTTTAAAGTTTCTTTAATTGGAACATATGCCAACTGATCTGTGCAAAAACTTTCAATGAATTATACTATTTAATTAGTGAAGTTATACTTTATTTTCATTATAGTATTGTCTTGTAGTTTATTAAATACTCAAGCTGTGCTCTGTTGGTACATGTATTCCAGGCCATATTGTTTTTCTCATGTTGTTATAAGGAAGAATGCTGAGGTTGTAGAGGGCTTTGTGCTTCTCCACTTCAAATGTAAGTTTTACATTTCACACCTTTGAAGTTATTTTTGATTTCAACTTTGCACTGCAAGCAGGATCCGAGATCATCCCAAAACTGAAGGGAAGACAAACATAAATTACACAACGAGACACCTTGTGTAACATAGGTTACAGAAGATTTTGTATGCACAGTACAAATGTGCAGTAGCTATGTTCTATCGATTATGTCTATCTGTTTCCCTCCTCCATCATTAGCCAGTCAACCTTCTCAACCACAGAAATTGGGCTCATCAGCACCTTTGCAAGCATCTTATAATTCTGGGTTTTGGGAGGTACTAGACAGTTTGGACACAATATTGGAATATTATAATGTATAAACAGCATCCACATTGCTGATTTTCGTTTGTGTTATTACTCTCCATTTAGAGCTCTTAGATGTGATGGAATGGTCTTGGAAATGGCAATGGGAGTGTGCATATGGAGTGGGACGTGGGAACTCGTGCTCTGCCACACTGCTACAACACGCTGTTGGTGTTGAGTGCCGTGTTGGCTACAGTGGCCATGATGTAGGCAGGCAGATGCAAAATGCGTATAAAAGCCACGTCGAAGTTGCAGCTAGATTAGACCAGTCTTGAGGGAGTCAATATGATTTACATTGAATCCTGGTTCAAGCAGACCTGGTGACAGAAGGCTGGAACACAGTTTTACACAGTGCAATAAAAAAACACTGTCCAAAACACAAGAACAAAAGCTTAAAATCTTTGAGCTACCAAGACTTCTTATTGAATATACAGTATATATATTTATGAGAGGTGTCACCCCAGTGTCATGGCCAAATTTCCCATTGGTCTTTACCAATCATGGCCTCCTAATAATCCCGGTCTATGAGCTGGTTTCATCACCCTGTTCTCCTCCCCACTGAGAGCTGGTGTGTGGGGAGAGTTCTGGCGCAGAATTGGCTGCTGTCACATCATCCAGGTGGGGCTGCACATTGGTGGTGATGGAGGGGTGTCCCCATTATCTGTAAAGTGCTTTTAGTGTAGTGGCCAGAAAAGCGCTATGTAAGTGTAAGCAATTATTGTTATTATATATAAAGCTGCTTCCCAATTTTGTAGTAAAACATTAGTTTCTCTTGCAAAATACAAAACAATAACGTTTTTAATCATCATCTCAAAGTTTCAGAAATTTCTGGGTAATGTGGTTCAGACCAAAGCTACTATTTTATCTCAACCGGCCATCCTGTTAAGTACCAGTGAAGGCTATTTGAGACCAAATGTCATGCAAACCAATGTGTCAAGGCACTTCTCTAAAAATATAATTATATACTGTAGGAATATGCTTTTCTAGGTATATGACACTGGTCAGTTTTGGAAATGATGTAAATCTGTCAACAATAGTAATTCCCCACTAATGCAATTTTTAAATTGAAATAATTTCTTTTAAAGGGGGATCTAGTCAAAATGAGCTGGACATCACATGATGTTTACCACTACAATTTAAGTTTCATGCCTTTCTTATTAATATCACAGAACTACTTTGCTAGTGTGGGAAGCTGCTTTGCAATCTTTAATAAACAACTTGCCGACACAGAAGCTGCTTTTTGAATGTAGAAATTCTTGGAAAAAAGCAACTGTGAACACAATATGACAGCTCTAAACATGAGACTGTCATAAATCCTGCATTTGTTTGCGGCAACATGTTCAAAATTTCAATGCTGCAGGCAGAAAACAAAATCTGGAATAATAATTTATTTTTTTCCTCTCCTTACTTTTTCTGAATCCCATATCCTGCAAACAAACAGAGTTTCTTTTAAACTGGCTTTATTGCCTGGTTTGTGGGATTGAGGTAATGTGCTTAGTGGTGTTGACTTCCACAAGGGTGGGCGCCCCATGCCTGCACAGGGTTACCCTGCCCTCAGTGTGGATAAATGTGGCAAGGAGTGAATCAGAATAACTTTATGTGTACATGACAAAATGTCTTTATGTATCAGGCTTGTGGTACAGTATTTCACGTGCCAGTGCAGGCTCATTGAGACCACATGTTATATAAATTGATGTGTCAAGGTACTTTTCTGAGTCTATAAGAAAGGTTAGAAATGAGAGGAGGCCATCTGGCCTGATTGGTAGTTTCTTATTAAGGACCTCATCCAGTTATTTCTTGAAGGACGCCTTCAAGGAAGGATCATCTTCAACCACATGGCAAATAAGAGTACTGTAAATACTGTAAGTCCCTCATAGTCTTGGTTATACAGTAAGTGGCTTGCACATAGTTTCCACTTGAGTCCTCTGATCATGTTTCACACTGTTCATTCTAAAGACGTCCACTGTGTTGACTTTGTCAAGGCTTTTGAGGAATTTGAATACTTGCATCAAGTCCTCATGTAGCCTTCTGTGCTCTCTGCTTTTCTGTGTTCTGTTCCTTCAGTCGGTCAGTGCAGCACATTCCTTTAAGTATCAGAATGTGTATGGTAGCTCTTCTATGGACTGATTACAGAGCAGTAATATCTCTTTTGAAGATATATTTTGATAACATAACATAACATAACATCCCTTTGCTTTAAACAAATCTCCCTTTTGCTCTAAGAGTTAGAGTTGTTCTGGTTTTGTCTTTATTCTTCATTCCATTGTTGCATTCCCTGTTAGAAAACAGATTTAACAGTGTCCTCTCACAACCGTGGATACCCAGATTCTCTTTTCTTGGGCTAAGAGGAGGTCCGTTGGCTTTGTACTGCATTCTTAGAGGGACTTTATATTGTTTATATTGCACAGATTTGTACAATTTGATTTTGTAGGCAAAGAAGTGTCACACAATGTGCATTAAAATACACGTAATAGTCTCCTTCATTCCAAGTGTTCATAAATGGAAATAAGCATGTTGAGTTTAGGTACTTTTCTGATGTATGTGAATAGTTTAGTGCCATAGATTGCTAAATACTGTATATGTCACAACAAGCAGAATTTATCAACACTTTTTTTATGCAAGCTGTCACGTATGTACTGTATTATGTTAAATGCATTATGAAGCAGTTAAGTTACGTGGAGAAGTATAATTGGCATGAATTCTATTGCACAAATTGAACAATAAATATGATGTGAACTAATCAAAATTTCTTACTGAACAAAAATTGCTTATTAGTAGTTAACAAATCTTGTGCAGTGACAGAGAATAAAACCTATAACTGTAAAAATAAAACAGGACACCAAGCTGTCTATTTTTTTTACAAATTGTGCATTAAATATTGTTCTACACCATAACCAGTCTGCGATGGACTGGCGCCCCCACCAGGGTGTACTCTGCCTTGCGCTCATTGCTTGCCAGGTAAGCTCCGGCTTCCCACGACACCGTATGGTATAAAGCGGTTTGGCAAATGACATGACATGACTTGACCATAACTAGTACAGTGTTTATGGTTATGTGTACTATTAAGACAGCTGGTGAGAGGAGCAAAAAATAAAAATGGAAGAGCAAGCTATGTGTCTGGAGCTTGTATTAGCAGGTGAAGATCACTTAAATAACAAATCTAGGCATGTATACTGTATGTATTGCTCATTCCACTGAGTACTCATAAGTAAAGTGCTCATTTAGTGAGGAAGGAATGTATTTAAAAGTACTAAATGAAACATTTTTAGGAAGAATTAACAGACATTGGAAAAATTTACCTTGAATCCAGTAGTGTGTATACAGTACTTTATTAATGACTACATTCCAACATTATTTCATATAATGCTACTATAGCTAATGCATATACTGTATATATACAGTATATATTTAGCAACGCTGTGATTTGGTGATTGTAAATGTTCAGACTTTTAGATGATATATATATACATATTCCAGACAGTGCTGCTCCAGACGTGAGCTACTGTATGTCATTTTTTGACTTGACCATGGGACCGACCATGTGGCTGTGCCAGACTGGATGAATGCCAGTGTATCATTGCCAAGCAAGAGTGTTTAGCACTGTGTGCCAGGGACTGGTGAGCTTGCAGGGTCATCAGTGTGAGTTGCAACTCCCCTCCCTCTCTGCAGCAGATGGCTTGACAAGAACACATCCAGGTGGACATGTTTCCAGTCTGCCTGTGCAAAATCAAGCTTGGCTGTTGGAAAATGAGGTCATTGCGAATTGGAGAATTCAAATCAAGGAGTTAAAGAGAAAGACATTTAATTGCAGTAAGAATAATCTATGTTATCATTGTATAGTCTCCCGCGATGATGTTTTATAACAGCTAGTGTTGTGGAGTGAAAACAAATAACTGAAAAAAAATGTTAAAAGCTCATTTATTCCATTAAGCAATTGTTGCTGAGTGAGCTAGGTGATGAAGGTATATCATTAGTTTGCTATCATTAGTGTCACATGTGCTGCACCTATGCACCTATGGGGTACGTTTTTGTTTCTCTGGCAAATCAGTCGTGACTCTTCATTCACCAAAACGCAAACCTAGTACTCAGTATACTAAATAGGAAAATAGAAGCACAGGACATTTTCTTCTCAGAAATGACTGAGAATGACAGCATTATTTACCCAAAAGCTAATGAAAAGGAGGGATTTTCTGTCCTTAAGTTTAGACAGATATTTCGCTTCACTGGCTACACACCTGAAATATTAAAGTGGCTGCCATAGCCATCTTATTGACATATAAATCTGAAAGATATATTTTAATTGTCTTGGTTTAATGTAGCATGCCAGCGCTATTATTAATTCAAATAATTTACCCTCTGAAAGCACATAGAAGTGTTCTACTGTCTGTCCAATAATTACATCAACAGATAAATATCTAAGAAGTTCAAAAAGCTTTGTTTAGCTTTGTTGCTGTTATTGTGAACTTTGGCATAGCTTAGTCATGACTCCAGCAATGCAGATGTCAGAAACAATAAAATAAACAACTCAGCCATGAAAATTGGATTTATATCTCTCAGACACGTTAAATGTTTAATGTAAAACATACTATAGGATTGCATTTAGATGCAAACTTGTTTTGTTTTTCTCATGCAGTCATGATGTTAAAAAGGAAATATTTAATTTGAGGGTATTTCTGAACAGTGTACTAATGCTACTGAATATTAAATTTAAGTTGATCGTTTTCATCAATTAGATGAAATACATTTTTTAAAGCTTTGCACTTTTTAAAACACTTATTCTGAACTAGTAATTTTGCAGCGCTTTTAAAACTGAGGTTTCCAATCTTGTTGCTTTTTGTTTATAACAATGCTTATACTGACCAAACATAAAGCTGTTTGAAGCAGTTGATGAAATGGGGGAGATGCATCAGTACACAAGCTCTACTTCTAAAAGACAGGTAGAGTTTAATTCTATACTCAACAGCTAAAATGTAGCTTTTTTAAATCATTTGGCTGTGGAGCAATGAAATTCAACTCTACTTGCCTTTTAGAAGTAGAACCTCTCGTTCTTCTTTTAAAGACACCTGTGACACCTGAGTCAATATCTGGTGATTAGTTGTATTACCTGGCTTCAGTTGTTATTCATGCTATGACAGACACCACTTGAATCTGTAGTGAAGCTTAACGACACAAAAAGGGAACCTGTCAGCTGTGTCTTCAGGCACTGTCCTAAAGTTTGCTATGGCAATTGTTTTCCTTAACATTTCTTTTTATCAATTAAACTAACTCTTTCCAAAAAGTAGACCTGAAGTACCATGCTTCCACCTATTTCCTGTATCGGGGGATTGTTTATAGGGCTGAAGATGATTTGTAGAGCTATTTTGAAATAACATGGTTGTATCAATCATTTCTCTATTGTGTTGACTAAAATGAAAAGCTATATATGGACTGCCAAATACTAATACAGTAATTTTGTACTGATTTTAATCATCATCTTTTTTGGGTCCATAGTTAGGCATTGTACAGTAAATAACATACTGGATAAAATTAAAGGTATTCATACATTTAAATCTGTTAGACTATTCTGGTGACCTGTTTGCGTCAAAGCCACATTATTCATAATTATCAAGATGAAGATTAAATGGGCTCTCAATAGTTTTTATGTTCAAGTATCCTGACTTCACAAGACTACATCTATGAGAGTAAAACTATTCTTTGACATAAAACTTAATTGGGAATGTGCCTCATTTAATGCTCTCTTTTAAATACTGCTACTGTAATTGATAGAATAGGGAACAGACCTGAAAGAACCTAGGTTTTGTAGAGGATGTATCATATATGTACTGTATATTTATTTAGAAAAGAAACTGGATTATGTGAGTTACACATGAAGGATAAAACTTTCACTCAATGTAATCCATAACTAGTTAACTACTTGTACTGCTCTGAGCTTTATTTCAAAAGTATAAATTTGAAAACCAAATGAAACTTCAAAGAAACAACAAAAAATTCTGGCGAACGTTCTAGCATGATGCCAGAAAATTCACAGTTGCAAACAAAATTGACTGACACGAACTAGTTCAATGTAATTTTACTGTTATTGCCTTCACTGGTGATATAGCAATAATGTTAGTAATCTCCAATAATTCCAAGTTTTTTCTTTTCATTATAGCAAAGCTTTCATTATGACTTATTGTGGCTTAGAATGCTTTTTGTCCCCATAAAAACGATAATTGCTTCTCATTATAACAGATTTGGCTTTAATATTGAGCAATTGTTGCAAAAATACTACAGCACATTTTAAGGTTCTTTCTTCTAATGCGACTGTTTCATCTGAACTAGCGTCAACCAGTCTGGGATTCCGAGCTCATGTCTGCCAGAGGAGGAACCTCCCCAAGCCAGAAACAACTGAGGGAGTCCTTCTTCAGTAAGGAACTGCTGTGTATGGAGAAACATCTTGCTGGTATGTGCGCACGGGCATTTCTACTAAGCAATGAATATTGAGGGCTAAGATTGTATCCACTTACTGTTTTATTATCAATGACACATCTGAAGAAAATTTAAAGCAGCCCTTTGTTCTTTCCCCCAAAATATTTTGGAACCAGGGAGCTTGATTGGCTGACTAAAAACTGATCTACCAATTAATGAATTTGGAAAAACAATCACCGAGGACATCTTTTACTGATTTAACAAACCAAGCAGCACCAAGTCAAAAGTGTGTGTGTGTTTGGGAAGGGGGAAACTGGCACATTTGTGTCTGAGAATCAAAAATGATTGCGCATGACCCAGTGCGTTTTATCAGTTTTGATCTTTTTCTTTAAACGATGCAAAGATCAGGCAATTCTACAGCATTTGTAAAGAGAAAGGCTTAAGCTGAGGATTGGAAAAGTTTTTATTAGTAACATGAAAGTCTCATGGTAGACCAAAGGCAACACTACCATAAGGCATCAAATTTAAGACATGTGCCTTCCAGTTCTTTGTTTGTTCATGTCTTGCCTTTTATTTTGGATCTCTGTAGCAAACCACATATATTTTAAATGTACCAAGTTATGCAAGGCACATTGTGTACTACGCTTTAGAGTATTATGACTCATGCTAATCATTCTAAATTCTAATCTATATGCAAATTGTAAGTCTTCTCACTCTCAGTCTCAGTTTACTGCCTTCAAGAAAAAATGTTCGCATATAAGGACACCTTTTGTGACAAAAGATTCTTGCTATCCTAAATCTGATCATATAAGGCTTTCAAGCCTTTAGATTGAATTGACAATGTGTTATTTTGTGGAAAGCTGTTTTGAAAAAGTAACACCTCAAAAAAGCAGTGCACTTACCCCTTGAACAGCCTCATTTCCTCCTACTAGAATTTATTTTCTGATAATGTTTAGCAATCTCTCAATTTAATTTTATTTGCATTTTTGTGGTCACCTTAATCTCTTTTCTTTTTTGATAAGCCATCCAATTATTGACAAAGATTCAAATTACTTTACTTTAAAGTTTAAAATACTTTATATTAAAGTTCGTCGATTAGTGTGGTTTCCACCAACACAGATTTGGTTTAACGTGATTTCATGAATAGGACTCTTGCTACAATTTTACCCCTTTTCTCTCACAGCTCACACACATACTATAACTCGCTCTTACCTCTGTTATTTCTTCTCTGTAAATGATTTTCAAGCATAGCATATACATAATAAGGGACAAACTGAGAGTTTTTATGAAAATATAGTGTTAATAAAGCAGTAAAATTTCTAAAACATTTGATTTTAAGTTGCGTCTGGAATGCAATCTTTTTGCATTTACGTTGTTGCTTATGGGAATTTTGTGCCCAACTAACACAATTCCACCTTACATGAGAATTTTGAGAAACTGTATATTTATATTTATATTTATATTTATAGATGATACACTGACAAAAACACAACAGACATCTTTGGGATTTTGCTGGCCACATGTGCTCTTGACCTAAAGCCTTCCACATTCTTGGGAGAATAATGTCGTTTTGTATTGTTGATTTTATTGCATAAGAAATTTATAGAGATTCCCATTAACTGATTTTTATATACAGCTGTTGGTACCCATTTATAAAGATGGGTTTGCTGGAACAGTCTTGGTAAAATACCTTGCTAAAGGGAATGGATCTGTTTCTTGCTATTATAAGACATTTTACCGTCTTTGGTGCTACCTCTCTCAAATGAATACAGTTATAATTCATAATAATAATGAATGAATTTGGGTCCTTCAATTACAAATAGATATGTCTGCAATTGCTCATTTAAAAAAGCTCAGTCATTAGTACATTTATAATATGAAAATGCTGCTGTTCTGACATCATCTTTTAGTTTGCCAGTCCGGGTAGTCCCATGCAGTCTGAATCTAATATTGCCTCCGTCATGTGGGATGAGTCATTCTGAATGCAGCCTAGTATCTCTCTGATTGTGTTCAGCTCAGCCCTTTATAAAGTCACATTCTTAGATCATAAGTCAATACTTATTAGGATACTAAAATGTTTGTCTGAAGCTGTTTTTGCATTTTAACTTTTCAGAAACTCCTTTCTGTATAAAAAGTTTCATTAAAATGTGCTTTCACACAGTGTGAGCACTAAGTTAAATACATAAACAATTACTAGAATAACTTTAATGAAATTATTTATATATTTTATGAATATGGTGCTGTATTCTGCTGCATTTATACGAATATACATCTACATCACAGTGGTAACCTGATAATTCACTTGTTATAATATTTAAGCTATATATATTAGTTAAGCAATTCATATAAAAAATGATAAGGGGTCGTGTTGGATGCTTAATAGACTGGCTACTGTTAAAAAAATAACTTCAATGTATCAAGTCAATCATATACATTTATCTTAAAGTAAAGTGATATTTAAAATGTTAACATGTACATGTATGAAAAATTAGGTTTTATATTGTAAATTCCTTGCTGTTCTCAAGTAGCTTCTTCAATTGTTGTCTTAATAACTTCCATTAAGAATATAGTAAAATAGTCAAATTATCAAATGCAGATACTGTATATGACTTATAACCACTATTTCAAATATTATCTCAGACACTTGTATCAGGTGATACAAAATAATATCAAGATTCTTCCTAGGCTCATTGTACTAGGCAGAATTATAATTTACACCTGAATTGCAGTCTTTAGCATCTTTTCAACACTATACTTGTATGATATACACTGTTAATGAATGTCAGTGATGATGAATGTTGAGTATCAAACAGTGAACCTGTCCAATATGTTCCTAAGGAACATATAGACATGAAAGCTACTGTACATCTCATTTAGAATGGTAGAATTTAAATTAAATTTGATCAAATTAATAATTAGCAATCTATTTATGTTTGAAATTTGTTGATTTGTGTACTTACTGGAATGGGTTTCAAGAAATTAAATAATTTCCTTGTATATAATTATGGATGCATCTTATCTTTTCTTCATCGTCTGCATGTGAAATATACAGTATTGACAAAATTGGATTATCAGGAACACAAAAACAAATTAACTGTATTGGTATTGTATTGTGGGAAAAGAGCAATTTGTTTATAAATGAGGCAATCCTATTGCAAGAAAAACACCGTCTTTAGAATGCAATTTATCATTTTAATGCTATAATTATGCCATTTATATATAGATCTTACACTTTTTTAAACTGAATATTCGAGATTGTGTGACTATATACTTGAGTGCATTTTTCTTATCTTTAAAAGTATTAATTTTCTATAATCTTGTTTACAAGGACAATGTATTTAAGAAGTATGCCTTAGTAGAATAACTGGACATAGTGTACACTATAATCCGAGACACTTTGCTTGTTGTGACAGCTGCAATTTTGTATATAAAATGGAAGCATAACTGGAATAGATTACATATTTCAGTATAATTGATAATGACACCATTTCCTAAGAATATTTTATTAGAACTCATTTCCCAGACTGTGTTTAAAACCTGTTATCATCTACCTCACTGTGCTAAAGCCAAAGTACTACTGAGTTACGATCATCCAAAATCCTCCTGTCACGCTCTCACATAATCAGTCACCTAACCTTTCTAACTCTCACAAATGCCGGCACATTCCCACGGCCACAGTTAATCAGACACCAGCCCGACCCGATTCCCAAAGAACGACAGCGCACGATCTAATCGTCCTATCACGTCTCTCACCTCCCACCGCACCTTCTATTTAAACCTTCCTGAACCTGCACTTCACTGCTTGTTTTCCTGAGCTCCTCTCCCTTTACAAACCTTTGCGAACCCTCTCTTCAGCCTCCTGGATGTCGACACTGCCTGCCTACCCGACTCCGGCTCCGTCTTGCCCTGTAGGGTTTGTTCGCTACCCAACCTGCATAGGGTTCTTCATACCTTCCATGACACCTCCAAAAGATATGCTGCTTATTTTTGACCCTATGTCATGCACTGTAGATACTAGTGTTCTATACATCAGATTTAGATAATTTTCTGCAGGAAGCGTTCAAGGAAAAAGATGATGATCTAGAATATGTGTTGGATTTTGATGGGCAAATATCGTTATAGATTGGAAATGTAGATTTCTCCTTTGTGCAGTGACACTCTCTGGGTGTCTGAGGGAATTCTAATTTGGCCCCTATTGCCCACTGAAAGTGATGTAACATGTTCAAATCACAATCACAAGTGTTGTGCAGAGCTTGGGAAATGTGTCCATACTTTCTCCTGCTTGGAACACCTAAACGTATATATAATAACAACTGCATGAGTTGCACACTTCTCTTGCCACTGCATAGTAAGATAAATTTCAAACAGTGTGGTACCTGGTAGCATTAAAGATCATAGCAGACAGGAACAGACTCTCAGCTCTGAAATGTCTGCATAGTTCAGTTCCACTTAGAAATGTAACAGCAGCATGGCTCCATCCTTATTCAATTTAAGTGGAAAAGTGCCAGAGAACAAGTGAATGTCAGAATCTGTTTAGATAGTGATACATAGCAGACTTGTGGAACAACAAACACATTCCTGTCAACACTGTGCTCTAATGATGAAAAGTGCTTTATGATAAAATGTGAAAAACTCACATCCGCAGTGCTATGGGTTATAGCTAATATACTCATCAAGTTCAAGTTCAAGTTTATTGTCATTATACTCATATACAGGTATATGGTATAACGAAATGCTATTTAGCTAGCTCTCAGACGATAAGTAGTACAAAAAAACAACAACAATACAATTGTATAATAAAAGAAAGACAGAGACAAAAGGCAGAGTGCAAAAACAACAACAGGCAATGTGCAAAACAACAAAAAGGTAACAGGCAATGTGCAAAACAACATCAGATGTACAAAAACATGCATCAAGAGAATGAAATAAAAGGATAGAGATTATGGGGAGTGAGCTTTTTGACATGTAAGTCATGTTTGTACTAATAAAAAATACCATTCATCAGATTTCTGCAGACACGTTTAGGAAATTTTTATATTAGTTATGGCCAGAATCTAGAAGAATCCCAAAGAATCCATGTCTGGTGTCTACTACTGACAGCAGAAATTTTAATCCATAATTTGTTTAAAATGGACTGAAGCACAACCAACCTCCTCCATTGGACAGGGATGATAAGTTGATGTTTTCCTTCCTGGTTAAAGGAAGTATTGACACATGCCTAAAAAATGCAAATATCAAAACATGAAAGCAAGCATTTCCCAATCCTGCAGTGTTATCAGTGCACGGTGTACTTCTCTCCAATGTGAAAACCATACTGTATGATCTATTCCTCTGCTGTTCACCTTTGAGAATTATCTGGTTGATGTAAAAGGCCTTTATATACAGTACGGTGCATTGTTTAATTATGCTGGCCATTGAATTGCTTTCACATTTTATTGCCCTTACGCTTGCAGTCATGACACTTTGAAGTAGCAATTAATATTTCTTCTGTACAGTACATGACATACTCAAATTCCAAACAAGGAAACAAAAAAGAAGTGCATTTACAATTAATATGAAAGAAAAATGGAAAAGTTTTTGATTATGTAAGTATTCAAAACCTGTGCCAGGCAAACCTAAATTAATTTGGGTATACAGAATTACCCTAATGAACCAGAAAATTAGTTGAGTGGCCTCTGTGTGCAATAATAGTAGTTTACAGAATAAATATTTCGGTTAATCCTTCAGTCCGGTAGAGAATTTCAAGCAAACATTCAATCTAAATGACCAAAGAAATACTTTTCAAGGTGTCATAAAAGCAAGCTTAAAAGCAACAAAATGTGAAAACTGTGCAAGTCTGAATGCTTTCGCAAGGCACTGTAAATGCAGTTTCTGATCAATGAATGAAAACTGTGGTCCTCTGTCACACTAAATCATTAACCTCCAAACTCACAACACCTTTTTTGATCTACCAACTACACAAACAAAAATGAAAGAGGAGCATTTTTTTTATTCGTTTGGTCTACCAGTGGTATTGAAATGTAATTCCGAACAAATTGTTTGAAACTTGGTACTGCTTAACCTCAAAGAAAGAACGTTCAATTGATGTTATACTGTGAGTCATAAGAACATTAAGAAAGGTACTCAAGGAAATAAGAATTTCTATTCAACATTAGAGCATAAGAAAGTTGGCAAAGAAGAAAAGGTCATTTGATTCATCTAGCCATCATCTTTGAGCTGATGTGTGCTGAGCATTTTGAGTGGAGTGTCCAGAAGAGTGCATATAAGTGTAACAAATTATTATTATTATTATTATTATTATTATTATTATTATTATTAGACGCTTTGGTTGCTAGTAGGTAATTGATCTAAGGATTTCATTTGACCTTTGTGGGAAAAATCAAGAGTTTCAGGTTCCCCACATAACCTTTTCAATTAAAGACTGAAACTGGTTTATTCTTTTAGTCTGTAAGCCTGGGAAAACATCTGGTTGCTGTCCTCTGGACTGATTCCAGAGCAATAAGATAGTTTTAGACTACAATTGTGCAGAGCATTCCAATGAGGTCTTACTAGAATAATGTTAGTTAATGTTAATGTTAAAACATAATGTTACTATAAGATCTCTTCATTTTACTTCTGTGTTTCTAACTGTGTATCCTGAGGCTCTTTTTGCTTTTTGCATTGCTTCTACATGTTGTTTAAACATTTACCCAGTCTTGAATTCTATTTAAAACTTTTTAGTTTCCTTTGAAGCGTCTACTGTTTTGGAGTCATCTGCAAAAGTAACAAGTAAACTAACTGTACCAGAATTAAGATCATGTATATATATTAAGAAGAGCAGTGCTTCAAATACAGATCCCTGAAGTACTCCAGGAACATTTTCTCATTCTCTGTACTCTCTCTTTTCTATCTATAAACTACATCCCAATCCAAACACAGGTATTATCTTGAATGCCTACTTTCTGAAATTTTGAAATTGGGACCTTCATCAAGTTTTCTAAAATGGAAATACTCCAAGTTGCATGTTCTGTGTGTGTCTATTACATCTGCTTCTCCAAAGAACTCTATAAGTCATTTTCATTTTACCTTATATTAAAACAGTACTAGTGTCCTCAGTGTCAAAAAAATAATTTTACTATGATATGAAATTGTAGAATATTATTAAAGTAATATTTTATCATGAATGTGTGAATCATGAATAATATTATCATATTGAATATAATATAATTATGTATTATGTATAACTCAAAACATTATTATATAATGTTTTATTTGTAAGTATGAAATACTGTTTTATCAGACCTGCCATTTAATTTGATCACATTACATTTTTTTAACTTGTGTTTTCATCATATTGATCAGTTATTATTTTTTTAAACATAAGAAATAACATATTTCACAGTTTTAACAGATATATTTTTTGTTGTTACAGAAGTCGAGAAGGATCTTGCCAAGATGGCTGAAAGTACATTATTGAGGAGTCCTAACAGTCCTCACAGTAGTCTCCTTCTAACACCAGTTCTTCAAGGTGGTCTTCCGTCTTTGCCTGGTCCAAATTCTAGACCACAGTCGCCTGGAGGTTTTGCTGGTAAAAGCAGCCCATTATCTCTGCAAACCAACAAGCCAGTTTCCCTAGCAACAAGCAGGCCACAAACGCCAAGCAACCATAACAGCAGGCCTCAAACTCCCAACTCACAGAGCAGCAGGCCCAGAACACCGTCAGGAAATAGGCCTGTGACTCCTAACAGCTTGATGCCACGACCTGTCACTCCTAGCAACCAAGGCAACAAGCATGAAAACCTTGGAAGTCAGAGGAGCAGACCAGTCACACCTACAAGTCAGGGTGGGAGGCCGCTGCTCACTCCAACAGGACTCACTGCTGGGGCAATAACTCCAGAGAACATGGGAAAACCTCAAAGTCAACGGACCAATCTTCCAGAGGTAATAAAGAGAATTAAGAGAATTTCTTAATGAGAAATGATATTATATTTCAGTCCAAGAATGAATTAAACAGTTTAGCAGAAATACGCTTGAGCAAAGTGACGTTTCACATTCCTGGCATTACTGGTACTGAGGATGTTCACTTTAGCGCATTTTCTAAAGAAACATATTTGGAAACTGATTCGTAACCCTTGATTGCTGTGTACCTCATGCATGGTCATGACATTTACAAAATATTACAAGGGGTTTAAAATATTTTTTCCATTGTGCAATGAATCAACTTGTATTAAAATATTTGTAGATGTCGGTACAATATAGTAAGCCTTTAATTATTTGCTTGATATTTTACATAGGAACATAAGGAAGGTTATAAATGAGAGGAGGCCATTAGGCCCATCCAGCCCATTAGCTAGTGGCTATTTGTTCCAAGGGCCTCATTCAGATGTTTCTTGAAAGACGTCAGGGTAATGGTTTCATCAATATGGCTGAGTAGCTTATTCTAAACTCCTTATATTTTATGCTGAGAAGTTAACATCCATATACAGATTCTTCTTACTGCTTTATCCAGTACAGTGTCATGGGGAAGCTGGAGACTATCCTGGCAAGAAACAGGCATAAGGCAGGATATACCCAGGATGGGACGCCAGTCTATCGCAGGGCAGACACAAACACGCAAACACAACGCCTTGGCCAATTTTCCCAAAAGCTAATTAACCTACCAGTATGTCTTCGGGCTGTGGAGCACCTAGAGGAAACTCAGCAATACAAACCACAGAGCCGCCCTAGTAGCTGATATTTATGAACAAATTAAGCCCCAAACTATTTTAAGTTAAACTGTGTGACATTAATTAAGCAGTATATAAGAAGAAAGAAAGTTAACAAGAGGTTTCTAAAATAATAAAAATAAGAAAATACCAAGAGGAAAAGGAATCATAAATGCAAATTAAACATCACAGAGACAATGAGATAAATTAAAGGTATAAAAGGACAAAACATTTTTTCTACATTTTTTCATGTAGAAACATGAAAGGGATAGCAAACAATTTAAGGGATAATTGTGGATTATAATTACAAGATAGCAAAGCTTTAGCTAAAGAACACAACCAGTATTTTAGTGAGCATGTCACTGTTGAAGAAACTAATAGAATGCCTTTTGTCCTGACTAAACACTAAACCAAAATGTATGGCAGTTTGTGCAACCAAAGTTGACACAATTCAGGTATCCTGAGTTTAAGGCAGTCCTCAGTCTCTTTGCATGTGCCCAAGTATATGGACAATATTCCAAACAGGCCAGTTTAAAAAATGTCAGACAAACATTACACATATATGTGGTTCATTGTGTGTATCAAACAAATATGTTCATCAGGATCAGCAGGGTTTGATTGTGTCCATGTTTGCACTAATCTGTCGCTTTATATATACGGGTCAGCTATGATCTGTATTCCACAACAGTGGATGTGACATGCACCATATTACTCAGGACTACTTTTTTGTAACTGGACTAAATTATCTGTGTTGTTATTTTGTGAGTGCTGCTGTAAAATGAATTTCCCCAAATGGGACAATAAAGCTTGAATTTAATTAAATATATAAGAAATTTATTAAATGGCTCATGTTAAAGTAAACAATGATCAAAGAAAAATTCATTTTTTTTAAGATTCCATCTGGGCATACAGTATACCTGAACTGTTAAGATTACCAAACTTATTACTGTTGAAGACATCCAGAAAGCCTATTAATTCTTTAATTTTGTATTGTTAGAATTAGGATTCACGGTTTAAGTAATAATCTCTAATACTTGTTCTGATTGTGAATAGAAAATAGGAGCACAGTTTATATAGTACGTTTTTTGACATATTATATTCTTAACATAAAAGTCACAAAACATACATTATTGCATTTGAGGTAGCTGCAATACACTGCCAGAAGTAAGTGGAAAAATGTGTCTGTGGTTTAAAATTATAGACATGAATAAAAGTTTTATTTTTTAAAGTTCTTTTTCTCATTGAGTAGCATTGTTAAATTTAAGTCCTTTTTTGTCAGCTCTATTAATCGCGAGCTGGAATTTCAGTATATTTTGTCAGTTCTTTTGCCTGTACTTCTGAGGCCTAGTGAGATTATTATAAACTTCAAAACCGCAAGTCACCTCTTATTAAAGCCACATGGGTTCACCATAGTTGGCACAAAATCAACAAAATGAGAAAGGGGAAAAATTTATCCAGGGCTGTGAAAAATAAAATATTCCTTTAGATAAGTAGAGAGGGAGGCACAGTGGCGCAGTGGTTAGTATTACTGCCTCACAGCGCTGTGACCATAGGCTCAGTTTCTTGGGATGCTATCTGCAAGGAGTTTGTAGTGTCCAATGCCTTCTGGGATCTGCTGTGGCCCCTGTGACCCTGAATTAGCAGTTTTTGAAAGTGAAGTGATTAGTAAAGACGTCAGTAGAGTAATCCTTTAAAAATGTTTGTGTTGAAAAATGTTGTGTGTGTCTGTTTGGATCAGAGGATTATATTCTTCTTGCACACTGTATTAATTGTGTTGATGAGGGATGAATACAAAGCGCATTTGTTGTAAAATAATAGTTTTGGAAAAAAAATCAAATTTTTCTTGTGGAATCCTAATAACGCTATTGCAATACAATACTGATTTTTCTAGGATAGAAAACCCAAAGCCTTTCAAGAGCCAAAAATTGAAAAATAAAACAAGATACTAGCAGCCCAATATATAACCGTTATGTGGAATCAAACATAATGTTTTATATTCCATTAGAAGAATACACACAGGTGGTGGACAAAATAAACAAACACAAACAAATGTAAAGTCACCGATCATCGGGCTAGCTCATGGGGACAATAAGACCTGTTTGCACAGTTTTATAGTGTCTGCCAGCATCTGGAATTCTGTAGGAGGGATATAACAGCATTCTTTCACAAAAAAGTCAATCAACTTACACCTGGCCGGTGGGGGCAGAAAACGCTATCTTAGACGTAGTTTCAGAATGTCTCATAAATACTCAATTGGGTTCAGATGTGGTGAGAGAGAAGGCTGTGACATGTGAATAACTCTAGAGCGATGTTCATCAAACCAAGAGGGGACCACTTGTGCTCTGTGGATAGGAAGCATTATCATCCTGGAAGATTCCCCTCCCAACAGGAAAGAAATAGGGAAACATGAGTGAAAATGATCAATGCACACTATGCCGTGAAAATACACCCCAAAACATCGCAGGACCAACAGTAATGCATGTAATGCATGTGTTTGGATTGAAAAGGGGTTAATGGATTGAAAGCAAGGAAAAAGTGTTCTAAATGGACTGATAAAGTTAGTGGAGTACTTCAGGGATCTGTATTAGGGGCACTGCTCTTCATAATTTATACATATGATATACAGTAAATCCTGGTGTAGTTAGTAAGGTAGTTATGTTTGCTAAATACAAAATCTCCTAAATAGGAGACATTGTAAAGGAATTTTAGAAAAGGTTTAGATCGAATTCAAGACTGGGTAAACACTTTTCAGATTATGTTAAATTTACATCCTCAATACAATGTTTAAAAGCAATGCAAAAGCCAAATATAACCCCAGGATACACATTGAGAACCACTGAGTCAAAACGAAGAGATGTTATATTAACATTAACTCCTAACATTTGAGCAGTCTGTTTTTATTATTTATTATTATTATGCTTACGCTCTAAAATTTGCATTCAGTTAATCTGCAGTTGCATAATGTATGCATATCACAGTCCTAGATGGTACATATCTACCCACTGTTCAGCTTTCTTATCTTTTGCTTTGAATTTTATATTGCATTGCAATGCATTAGACACGATTGCTTGTAAAACATCAGCAATTTAAGCAGTCTTGATAATTGAAACCTCTAACCCCTAAAATGTTTCCCCACAATCATAGCCTCAATTATAGGCAACCAGACCTATGCATTTTATACACAATTATTAGCATGCTAGGATGCTATCTCTCTAACAATTAACAACTAAAAACAAAATCATGCCTTTAGTATGTTTTTCTATGAACCAGAGGATACGAGTGAAAACTATTAGAATGTGTGTTTAAAACCAAAAAAAGGAGTCATGTCTTTATCCAAATGATTGGGACTATGGAACAAGCTACCCAGCCATGTTTTAAAGCCAGTAACCGAGCTTCTTTCAAGAAACCAGTTTATGAGATCCTAGAAGTTGCTAAATACCCAATGGATTACGTGGGCCAAATGTCCCCTCTCATTTATGACCTTTCTTACATAACATATCAGACATCTTCATGCAACAATAGCTTTTATACTAGATTGTTGTAGTAATACTACATATAAGGACAATACTTCCATGACTTTACAAATCAATTGGGACAGTTAACAAAATGCATAAGCCATATGTTTTACATGGTATTAATAGTGCTGCTATATAAGATTAAATTCCATAGCATAACATAAAATCAGAATTGTAATCCTCTGTTCATTTCTTCCTATTCTGTTTTTGCCATGAAGACTATGAAAAGATATTATAACAACTTCACTGCTTGCTATATCGGCATATTGTGAAATTGTGAAAACTGTGAAATTTTTGTTTCTGCCTACGCAAAGTATGCTGAAGGTTTTCCATTATTTTAGAGATTGGAAAAGTATGGCTTTTTTACAAAGCCAATTCAGGTTTCTATACCAAAGCTCTTACCAATCAATAGAAGAAAGCGTTCAGATTTACTTCCTTCTTGCACATGACAAACTAATCCTAGAATTCCTGTGTCATTTGCTATGAACGTGTTACATGCCAATGTATGTAGAATCGGACCTCTTGTAAATTTCTTTTGGCTTCATATTTGCAATGTTAAAAACAAGTTGAAACTGCAACACAGTATTTACGACATAAATGTCCAACATACATGCTACTTTTTTCTTTGTCTTTTTGCTTCATGCCTGTGAGCTGCATTCAGACATAAAGTAAATCTCACAAGCAAAGAATCACTTGCTGGCTGCTTCAAATCACGAGAGATCTATTCTCTGTCTCTCCTTTGCCAATCTCTGTCAGCTTTTTATACATACTGTACATATAGCTGTTTTATAGCTATTTACTGTATATATAAGCCAGAAGCCTGCAACTCACAACCAGCAAGTGATGTGAGCCTGGCCAGTACCTGGATGGGAGACCTCCTGGGAAAAACTAAGGTTGCTGCTGGAAGGGGTATAAGTGGGGTCCGCAGGGGGCACTCACCCTGCAGTCTGTGTGGGTCCTAATGCCCCAGTATAGTGACAGGGACACCATACTGTAAAAAGGCGCCATCCTTTGGATGAGACGTAAAACTGATGTCTTGGCTCTCTGTCGTCATTAAAAATCCCAGGGCGTTTCTAGAAAAAAGTAGGGGTCTTCCCTGGCATCCTGGCCAAATTTCCCATTATCCTTTACCGGTCATGGCCTCCTAATAAACCCCATCTATTAATTTGTCTTAATG
Source organism: Atractosteus spatula (assembly GCF_055471065.1). Classification (NCBI taxonomy): domain Eukaryota; kingdom Metazoa; phylum Chordata; class Actinopteri; order Semionotiformes; family Lepisosteidae; genus Atractosteus; species Atractosteus spatula. The sequence continues at coordinate 8,638,357 of NC_142711.1, read as the reverse complement.
GCTCTGTTCTCCTCCCCACTGAGATCTGGTGTGTGGGGAGTGTACTGGTGCACTCTGGCTACTGTCTCATAATCCAGGTGGGGCTGCACAAGGTGGTGGTGGAGAGGAGGCCCTATTACCAGTAAGGTGCTTTGAATGGAGTGTCCAGAAAAGCACTATAAAAGTGTAAGGAATTATGATTAATTATATATGCTTCTTGTGCATTCTCTCTCAACAGGATGAGTTCTATCAGCAGTTACAGGCTGTTCGACAACCCTGGCTAATTCCCAGTGACACAGACAGTGACTGTGTGGATCAGCCTGATCAAGACAAATGTGAGTTCAGACCACTTAAGCACTCTGTTAGACAAGTATAAAGGCAACCACTTATAAGTGATTAAAGTCTCATAAAGATCTTATTTGGGAGACAACCTTAAATGAGGTTAGTAACAGAAGAAAAAAACATCTTTCTATAGGTTTTTCATCAGGGTGAGCTGATTTATTGCTATTTCTTTTGCCAATAATTTCTTTAAATTTAGTTGAGATGCACTTAAAATTACAGAGCAGGATCCTGTTCTGCTTAGGATTTGTATCAAGGGGCTGATCCTCCAAAGATACATAAACATAATCTCTAAAAAGTGGAGGATTATCCATTAAAAACACAAGCATTAAAACAGGGTTTCTTTTCCTGCATTCTCATGTCATACAGTATGTATGACTCAATAGATTCCTGAAACAAATGTTTCTGAGCTATGTCTGGTTTCCCTTTCCTGTTTATTCCTGTTTCCTTTCCATTGTGATAAATAGTAATAATCTTTGATTAAGGTTAATGTTGATTTAAACTTTACATTTTGGCTTCTTCAGTTTAAACTTATAGCAATTTAAGGTATGTTTTTTCTTAGTATGCCATAATTTATTTCATGATTCAGTTTCTTTGTCAGTTGTTTATAAGAAACATTTTATCACTTTAATAAAAAAAGTGATATCATAACTACGTCAACAGGAACTTGGATACATCTCCTTAGATTATCAAAAGAATTAAGAGCAACAAATTACAGATATACAAAAGAATATGTATCTTTTCTAAACCTTACATTGCAAAAATTGTTTTATTTAAGGTTTTTAACTTAATTCTGCTGAGTTTTGTTTATTTAAGGTTTTTATTAAACTTTATTTATTTAAAAGTGTTTTTCTGTTAAATGATTTTATTGAACGTTATCTTACAAAAGTTAATCCATTTTTTGTATTCTTTTATACATTTTTATTAATGTTCAACTATTTATTCGCTAAATGTATTTGTCAACATACATTTTAAAATTGGAGATATAGAATGATATATTTTGCTAGAACAGGTTCCATGTATGTTCTGAGGCAGTGAGCAAAATCAGAAATGCATGAATTTCACCTTAATTCACAACCATTATATCAGTTAACAAACAGACGATTTACCACACAGCATTTGGTTAAGTTGACCATTAGCCTGACACTTGACTTAGAAAAAGTACTTTTTTAATTCCACAGACCCTATTTATTCATTACACTGTTCTCACAGCTTAGATTTTGTCAAATGTAAGTAGGCAATGAAAGAAAGGGGCTCCTTAAGCTTTTTGAAATCCATCTCAAAGAGTAAGAAATAAGTGCTTGGTATTGTAATACCATTCATAAATCTTGGCTGTTCTCAGATGTTACAGAGTTCTGTCCCAGGACTTAGTTCTGTCCAAATTATGTTACCTCTTGGTCATATTATTCCACATCATGGACGTGGGTTTCGCCACTATGTTGATGACACTCAGATTTGACTGTACAATATTGTCACGCCCTCTGCAGCCAGAGGGCACTCCTTCTCTGTCCTGTCCCTAGTTTCCGGTCTGCTGTCCTTCCGGTCTCTCTCTTTCCCTTGGGCTATATATTTCCGGGTCTTGCACTCTGCCAGGGCTCAGCATTGACGTTCGGATGTTCTGAGACCCGCCTAGCACCAGGTCGCCCCACGTCCGCTACCTGAGGGCATAGGTTTCTATACGGCATTCCTGAACTCTTTGCACTACGAGCCCGGGCCTTTTTCCCGTCTCGCCGCTACGCATATGGGTCTTTTTCCACTCTCCTGCTGCCCTCGGGTAGTCCCTTTGGACGTCCTTGACAAATATAAGAAATATAAACTAATGTTCCTTTGGATTTGTATGTTAGAAGGTCTTGAAAATGATGGCTTTTCCATATTAGTTCATTAGGGAACAGTTAGAATGTTCATTTGGTATTTATTGAATCACTTGCGCAAATGAGTGTTCAAAGCTGGCGATGCAATTAGTTTTCTAAAGGTGCCAAAGACTGTGAAGCATTACCCTACATGTGTATTATAATGGCTGGGAGATTGAGGTGGGGTGCCAGGGTGCAGCTGTACTGGGTTTTTTGTGGCCCTCTATTTTATTCTTTTTTATTTAATTTTTGTGAATACTGTGGCTAAAACCTTGCTTGCATCCACAATATACCAACTTCTGTGTCGTTAATGTGCCTCTAGAGACCCCTGCATTTTTTCTGCATATGATCCATAAACCATGCTAGACTGCTTTTGTTGTTGTGAAAAAGTCGTTTGTAAAGTCATTCATTATTTTTTTTGACTGTTCGAGTCTAAGTTATGTTTTGCAAAAATCTTTCCATTCATAAAAGTGCTCCAGTATTGAAAAAGCCTTTGTGCCTGCTGTGAAGTAATATAAGAGTTTCCATAGCTGAAAAATGAGAGCAGTATGAGGTGGCTGACAAATGAACAGAATGCCAACTGTCAGGAGAGGATATATCGTTTGTTTCATTGTGCACAGCTTGTAGATTCAGGGCTGCTGATAACCAGATATGGGAGAACAGTCTTCCTGGCAGGAGAGGTCACCATTCACACAATATGTTGTATTCAGTATGAAGGAGAGAGAGAGCTCATAGATCACATTGAATAAAATGCTCGTCATCAAGTGTTCTATCCGTCTTGTTAGACAGTGATGTGAATAAACAAATATTAAGAGTCAGGGCATACAATTTGACACCCAATTGTTTGTGTATCCATTTTATGCTAAAATATATTGATATGCACGTGAATTGCATGTTCATAAGGAAGCAACCACTTTTACTGTATGTAGACTTTTACTGTATGTAGCACACAACTTTGGGCTATCCAAAACTAACCAGAATCTGTTCTGAAGACAATTGGTCACTGACATAGACTGCTCTTTGTATGTGATGTAGCTAAACAGCAGCTATGGACTCAGTTAATTTGCTTCAGAAAAGCCTTGAGTTTATGTGTGGTGTGTAAAGAGCACGATTAGTGGAGAGGTCCAGTTTTGCCAAAGGAGGAAAGCAGCTTGTGGAAGTTTCAGGCTTTCAGAATGTTGGCAGCCATCTTTTTGGAGCATGATGGGCAATACAGTATTACCCACATTTACAGTATTGCTAGGCTGTGAAGAGCCCACGGTGTGGAACTGTACAGATTCCATTGCAGCTGGTGCATTTAATGGTAAAGGAACTCCTGACTTAAGTAAGTGCAACCTTGGTCTTGTTCCACATTGCCTTATGTGCTATGTATATAGGTGCAGACCCTTGACTTTGTGAAACATTTCCATTTTCCCTTTTGGAGTTCTCATTGGAATTTTACAATCTGCATTACTACTTTTTGGGTGCCAGAGGTGGAGCGAAGCGGTGCTGACGACAACTCATTCAAAAGCAATAGCTGCAACCCCTTCGTCACCCTCACTGAAAACAATACTCTTCAGAGTCCTGAACTCTCTACTCTTCGTAGGTGGCTTGGAAATGTTACTAATTCTTCCACTGGACCTTTCATTTCCTTTTTATGAATTTGATCTGCTAACCATTTCCTTATTCATATTTCATTTCAAGTCTTCGTAATTTTGGAATGCTGGATCAGTGTTATGGAGTTCCACTCACTTCTTCTGGAGGCTCTGACAGCCTTGATCTCCTGGACAGGTCATCTTTCTCCTTAGCCTAGAGTATATTGGTACTGTGTTGTAATAATATGGTGAAGTAGACAGTTTACTGGGAATGCAATCAGCAAGGCAAACTGAATGTTAGGATATGGAGTTCTTAACTGAAATTCCAAACGGATGACAGCAACCAAGTCACTTTCACTCCAGCTGTTCTGAATCATAATCATTCCCACCATCATTTCTCAAAAGCTATATACATACGCAAATCTCACATTTCACATTTGTCTTACATTTCCCTCCTCCACCCTATCTCCATTTTCGTATCTACCTCTTGGTTAACTCCTCATTCTGCATGAAGGTCCCATCCTTCTTGACATACAGACAGGGGGTTAAGCCAAATTTCACTGTGCCTAAATATTCAATAAACATCCTCAAACACATCTATTTTTGGGATATCATTATTCCTTTCCTGGTTTTTATGTTAAAATTTTGCCGTGTAATGCACTGTTTAGAATATTTTGTACAATTTTGGTCTTTACTTTACCAATAAAATATCACTGCTACCGATTTACTGCACAGAATGAAGATCTAATATGTCCTCAGTCTCAAAGCAAAATCTTATTCTCTTGAAAAGAGAAGACTGCAAATGAGCCTCATTGTTGTTGCTGTCATTAGGCAACCTATCTTAATACCAGGCTCTCATCAGTTTCAGTTTTCACTGTAGGCAGAGGAATGGCTCGATCTGACATCTTCTGGCCCTAAAAACCAGTCGGATTTGTTAGTGGATAGAAGATATCCTGTTTTTCATTATTTTCCTGGGTTTCCTTGTGCTTTAGCCAAGAAAACACTTTTGGTGCTTCTATTTTTCAAGGTATTAACATTAAGTACATTTTAAAGTATTAGCCTCATTGTTAAGATAATCACATAATTAGAGGTACTTGATAGAGTGTTTTTGAGGTATCTCATAATAACAAATCCCATGCATGTCATAATTTCAGAAATTATCGTGAGTCTACAGAAGTGAAGTTAGAATCCTGGGGCAAGGATTATCATCAGATCTATTCAGTATAAACCCTTCCTATGCCTTGGGCCTGTCTTTGTAACTAATGATATAAACAAGGCAGAGACATTTATTAATACTTTTTTTTTCCTAGCACATAATAGTCATTTCTTCTTCGAACGAATCACGGACATTTGCAGCATTTTCTTTTCCTTTTTGTTTTGATTTGATTAATGTTGTATTTGTACAGTAGATAAAATGTAAAACTGTTCAGGTGGGTAGCTGCGTCAGCATGCGTAGGCTGCAAAGGAACAAGTAATAGGTTTATTCCATGCTGAAAAGAGAAGAGAGAAAACACAACATTTCAGCTGTGAAGCCTTCTTCAGGTGTGAGAAAGACAGGGCAGACAGCAAAGATTAAAGAGCACAGAAGAACAAAAGCTGGGAGAGGGGAGGAGGCAGGAGGGGCAGAGAGGCAGAGAGGCCACTCAGGAAGTGCAAAGTGGAGAGGGGTGAAGAAAGGTGTGAAGTCAAAACCTGCATGAGAATAGAGAAGATTTCACGAAAATAAGTCGGTCATTGAGAGAAGGGGGAAGTGTGAACCTAGTTTCAGGATGAGTTTCGTTTCTGTTGTCTTTCTGCTATGGGAGTTGAGAAACCCTTCTTTGAGAACAGAGACAGAGAGATCAGTGTGATCACGGCCATCTGAGGTGAAATGAGAAACTATGGGCTTGGAGAAATCTTTAATCTTCACAGCCCGAACATGTTCTCTGAAGTGGTCTCCTAGTCTCTTTCCCATTTCCCCAACGTAGATAGCTGGGCATTTTTACAGGAGATACAGTAAATGAGGTTGCTGGAGGTACAGGATGTCATCTGGACGATCTGGAATTGACCTGAGGGGCCCTGAATGAGTGTGGTGTTAGAATTAAAAACATTTTGAAAGTATCAGATTTTTATAAAAGACTACAATTTGCAATGTCAAAATATGTGATGTGGTAAGATTAAGAATAACCATTATTTTACTTTTGCACAGTTTATTCCTGAACATGTTTTTCTTAGACTTAGGAAATAAAGGCACCTGATGAAAAAATAAACTTTTTATGAACACCTAATCTATAGTGTAGTTTTTATTTTATTATTAATAGACATTATCTGTTAATTATAACATTATAAATAATCATATTGGGATTATTTTCTTAAATTGGAAGTTACAGGAAGCCCTGTCACTTTATAAATGAGTGCAGGTGGTTTTCATCGCTATGTGGAGATTCTGAGACACTATCCTGACTTTTTGATGTGTCACTTAAGAGAGCACTCTGAAAAATGCACAGGTGTATGTAAAGGATTTGGCCTTCTGTTGGTTTTAAATTTATGAAATACAATTTGAAGATCAAACTTTAAAAATGCTGTCTTAAATACAAGGCAAGAAAAGAAGAGACAGGTCCGGGTGTTAGGATATTATATTTTTTAATTCCCCTTTTCCAGCTGACTGAGATTCTCTGAATGGTGTAAAAAAAGCATTAAACAGTAGAAATTCTTTTAATATTAAAAGAAAATAAATTATTGTTTTGTTTGGCAAAATCTGCCAAATGCTCATAGTTTTAGCTGAGTGTATACACTGCTTGTCAAAATTTGTGGAAACATGAAAACATAGAAATTGAATTTAGAATAATTCTAACATAGGAAGAAAGTATAATGAAGGGTATACTTTACTGAGATTTCAGAGTTTTTTTTTCACAACATTACTCTTCTTGTTAGTAATTATAGCAGCAAATGTTTTTGAGATTCTGTCATACAGCTTTCACTTTTCAATGGGATAAAATCACGCATACAGGGAGGTCAGAACAACAGTTTCACTATCTAGAATGGGGCGCTGTGTCAGCATGGATTGGCACCAGAGAAACAAAGATTGATTCCACACTGAACAGTAGAAAGAAGAAATTGTTCCACCAATAAAGTGTGAATAATTTAGATTTTTAAAGCAAAGTAAGTTTTGAAGTGGCTATTAAAATATTATGCTGCCTTTATAGGTATACAGGTACGAATGCAAAAATTTGGGCAACCCTGGTCAAATTGCATGTTTCACTGAATTTCTAAGTGGAAGGAAGTTACAACCTCTGCAGGGTACAATTTTAAACATGATGTCACGCCCTCTGCAGCCAGAGGGCGCTCCTACTCTGTCCTGTCCCTAGTTTCCTGTGCTTTGCTCTCCTTCCGGTGTCTCTCTCTCCCTGGGGCTATATATTTCCGGGTCACTTATTCTGCTTCGCTCAGCATTGATATCGCTGGATATCACTCCGGTCATCCGTGTCTGTGAGCGGGTCTTGTGCCTGGCTTTCCTTGGGTTGTCCACTCCAATATCAGCGATAGGGTGGTGAGCCTTTTTTCCTCTCCTATTCTAATTGCTGGATATCACCTTCCTGACATCCATGCCTGTGAGCGGGTCTTGTGCCTGGCTTTCCTCGGGTTGTCTTCTGCTGATATCAGCATTAGTTTGGTGAGCCTTTTTTGCCGTTCCTCCATTCTTTTTGCTAGATATCACTCCGGACATCCATGCCTGTGATTGGACTATGGTCTGGCTTTCCTCGGGCTGTCCACTCCGATGTCAGTGATAGAATGTGAACATTCCTATTGTCCAGTATGCAGTATTTTTTTTTGTTTTTGTTTTTATTTTTGTTTTGTTTTGATTTTTTCACTTCCTGGTTTCCCCTTCTCTCTGGTCCTCCTGACCCCTGTGCTGTGGAACTTTTGGTTCCTATCTGTTTTTTGTGGTTTGTTTCCCTGGTCTCCCAGGTTTATTTCTGTGGTTGTTTTTGTGCTTGTGTACTTGACTTCTTTTGTTTTAAGTCTCCGGAGCTCAACCTGACCTCCCCTTCCTCTACCCAATAAAGGTTTATACCCTGGAGGAGGGGGCAGCTCTCAGCTGTGGACTCCCAGAGGTTTCCTTTCAGTTAAAAGAGGTTTTTCCTCTCCCCAGTGCTGTGCAACTCACTTTTTTGTATGGGCATCAGGAGCCGCCCATGAAGGGGGGGGTACTGTCACGCCGTCTGGAGCCAGAAGGTGCTCCTACTCTGTCTTGTCCCTAGTTTCCTGTGCTTTGCTCTCCTTCCGGTGTCTCTCTCTCTCCCTGGGACTATATATTTCTGGGTCACTTATTCTGCTTCGGTCAGCATTGACGTTCGGATGTCCTGAAACCCGCCTAGCATCCAGGTCGCCCCACGTCCGCTGCCTGAGGGCGTTGGTTTCTATTTGACTCCTGAACTGCTGAGCCCGGGCTTTTTCCCTGTTCCGCCGCTATGCATATGGGTCTTTTTCCGCTCTCCTGCCTCTCCACAGTTTGTCCTTTCCGATATCCGTGACACATGACATATTTCTGAACATTTTAATGCACAATCACTATTTATTATTATTATTGTTATTACCATTTAACAGATTGGAAAATAAAACAGTGAATGTTGCGTGCGCAAAAGTTGATTAATTCATTCTTTGTTAAGGCCTCAAAACTTGATTGACTCGTTAGGCCTTACATTAAGCCAGGTGAAAATAATTCCAGAGTTGAATAAATACTCTGATCTTTCTAACCTCTCAGGAAGTTATGTGTTATGTGGCTACTCTCAACAACCATGGGCTCCTCTAAGCAGCTAAATAAGGACTTGAAAATACAGTTAATTGACTCTTACAAAGCAGGGGAAGGCTATAAAAAGATATTTAAATGCTTCCAGCTAGGAATTTCCACTGTCAGAAACATCACGAAGAAATGGAAGTTAAGAGGAACTGTTGAAGTCAAGGCAAGATCTGGAAGACCCAGAAAAAAACTTTGATAGAACTGCTCAGAAACTGGTCAGATATGCAAGGGAGAACCCACATATCACTGCAAAGGATCTGCAGACAGGTTTAGCTGTCACTGGAGTAGTCATCCACGATCCACAGTACAGCATTGCTTACACAAAAATAATCTGCATGGAAGCGCTGTCAGAAGGAAGGCTTTCCTACAACCTCATCACAAAAGGCAACGTCTGAAGTATGCAAAATAATACTTACAGTAGATAAGCCAGACATTTTTGGGAACAAAGTGTTGATTAAACAAAAATTGAACTTTTTGGCCACAACCCCAAAACATACATTTGGAAACAAAACAGGTGAAGCATTTGAAGAAAAGAACACCTTGCCAGATGTTAAGAATGGGGGTAGATCTATTATGCTTTGGGGTTGAAATATTGTATGGATGGAAGGAAGAATGGATTCAACTAAATATCACCAAAACCTAGAAGCTAATGTCCCAGAGTCAGTGAAGAAATTGAAGCTGAAAAGAGGCTGGATATTTCAGCAAGACAATGATCCAAAACATAGCTCAAATTCAATCATGAAGTACATACAAGAATGAGAGTTTAAGGTTTTGGAATGGCCTTCACAGTCCCAAGACTTGTATATTATTGAAAATCTATGGGGAGATCTCAAACATGCAAGTAGACCTAAGAATATTTCTGAGCTAGAAGACTTCTGCAAGAAAGAGTGGGAAAAATCCTAAAGCCAAGAAAAGAAAGACACTTAGCTGGCTACATAAAAAGTTTGGAAGCTGTGATTTCTGCCAAAGGAGGTGTTACTAAGTATTGACTGATGGGGTGGCCAAACTTTTGCACATGCCACATTGACTGTTTTATCTTTTTAGTTGTCTAGATTCAGCAAATAAATTGCATTAAAATGTGCAGCAATTTGTCATGTTTAAGTTTGTACCCTGCAGGGGTACTTCTTTTCATTTTGAGATTGTGTGTGCAATTTAACCGTATGACTGTAGCCATTATTTTATTGGTCTGTTGATGGAGGTCTACTTTCTGTTACTCAAAAATATGTTTTGCTTGTCATTTCCCCAGATAACATGGTGGCAAGTCTAATATTCCTCGGGGGCTTAATTGTAGATCTTGAGTTTGATGCTTAAGCAGTACAGCTTTCTAGTTGAAAACCACATCATGTAATGAGAAATGGAAATGGAGGCTTTGACTTCACAGCAGGCTGACTTGTTCAGCAAGGTCCAGGGGTAGTGTTGGTACTGGCTTTCCTGACATCGCGTGCCAGTACTTGTTTCTGTTCGGTAGCCAAGTGCGCCTTAAGAGTAAAAAGATCCGCAGTCATTTCCTGTTGTTTTAGAAGCTGCCACAGTGGGGTAACCACTAACCCCAACCAAGATGAAAGTAAACCCTCCTTCCCCCAGCACAGCCCCTTTTGTGGTTTGAATTTGGGAAAATAAAGCTCAATGCATCCTTAGCTAATATCAGATTCACACCTTTAGAGTGTACAAATGACAGCTCTGTATCTGGGCATTTAAGCAAAATTCAAAGATGTTATCCCATTAAACTATTTTTAGCAGTTAAAATCCCCTTTTAAGTATTAGTTGTGATGTTAAATTGCTGGTTAAGCAGGTTTCAGTTTAATGAGTCAATTAAATTCAAGGAAAAATAGAAAAGTTCAGCATTTAATATTTCAGTATTAACATTTCAGTGCCAGGAAGTCCCAGATGTTTACCATAATTGTGTCTTAAATGCAAATTCTTTGAACAAAAAAAGACAATTACTCTGCACAAGCCCAGCAAAATTACAGCTCTATTAAAATAAACATATATTTCATACATGTTATAATATCAAATTACAGTTGAGTAAACAATTGTTTTAGTTATTTTGTAATTATATTCATTTAATATCTTTTGATCATGTTCAGAAGAATGTAATTCTTTTAAAATAAATCCAAAGATGTTTCCTTTCAGCAATTTTCTTATATATATATATATTTATGTATCCAAGTGAAACTGATTTTTGATTATTTTCCTTTTATCTGTTTGTATTGACCCCTTCCTCCATTTAGTGAGAACTACCAACATGACTCTGTAAGTTATATTTGCATAATGGTGTGTTTCAGGTTTTTTGGTTGTTAGGGTCCTGTCTATTGCAGCATTCTCACCAGTTAAGCTGCAATGCTCTTCATACCATCGGGGCCCCAGTTAGAAGTCCAGGCTTAGTCCCAGATGAGTATTTATTAACCAGCTGTTGAGGTTTTGACATCTTGGTTGTTTAATGGCTCGTTTCCAAGTACCTGCATAAACGTCTAGGGTCTGAAGCTACAGTACTAATAATCTTTTATTGACCACCAATTAAGCATTTTATAACATTTAAAGAAAACTGCAATTAAGGCTACATTCTTGTTTTAGTCAAGTGTAATAAATTTTCATATATTTTGGTGCTCCTGGTGGATGTTGAGTCTGGTTATAATCTAAGGAAAGTTATGTTCAATACCATAAAGTTGCTTAAGTGCATAATCAGAGTCCAGAGCACAGTGTGAGGTAGGAACTAAATAACGCAAAGCAGACGACAGGTTGAAGCTGAAGGGATTTTGAATAAAGGGCCTGTTTTCTAGGCCCAGCCTAGAAAACCAATCCACATATGGACCAAATGTTCAAAATGTTAACTACATCCTCTCATGTTACTTTTACAGGTATCAACCAATGTGTGATAAGTTAGAATGAAAACACACACCTTTCAGATAGGTATTGTACTGATGGAAACTGCCATTTTGCATCTTTAAGTGATACCTCTTATGGGGGATTCTGACTTCAAGGTGTTCAGTTATAACCCCACAGATGGTAGCTTCACATCAATGACTCCGGCAATGCACAGATACGTGGGCCTGCAAGTCCCCCTGTGCTGAGTAGAGTAAAACCCTCCTGTCTCATGACAGTCTAAACCCAGCTCACATTCCCTATTGGTGTGTGAACAATCCATCATCTGGTGAAATCTTAAGATAGTAAGAGCTAACAAGACCTGTTATCAGCTGACAGTGGACAACTTCCAAAACCCATGCACAATGTATAAAAGAGGAGAAGAGACTGCTTATTTTTATAATGCACTAAGACTCTGCCACCTCGCCATAATCAAGACTTAAATCATACTTTCCCAAACTAATTTTTGTAAGCCTTTGTAACTTTATTGCTAATAATTTATTTAGGCTTTTGTTTTTGTTGTTTTTAATATTTATGTTGAGTATTTCAAATTGTATTTTACTTTTTTTTAGAATACTTTCTGTGGAAATGCCTGGAGCTACTTTTAGCATGAAAGGTGTTATTAATATTAATACTAATACCACCTGTTATATGGTGTTGATTCTTAATGTGACAGGTAATGAAAATTGCCAAGCAGGGAAAGATTTTTTTTTAAAAAAAGAACAGAAATGTGGTGAAAAGTGTCCAGAGGGTGTAGACTATCTGGCACTTGGAGAAAGCTTACCATAACCAAAGCCATGTGGTGAACAATTTGCTGCTGTACTACATGTTTTTTTAAGGAAGGAGGGCTTTTAAATATGTTTACTCTTCTTTTTCTCTCTGTACATGCATTTAAACCTTAATTGTTAGTTGCTAAGCTGTCTCCAGATCTTAGTTAACAAAACAAGGTAGTGTTTAGTTGTTTATTATTTCCTACAAACGGTGATTAGGGCGAGTTCAAATGTTCACTAGTGTGCAAATTACACAGCAGTTTCGATGTGAAAAGACAAATTGTCAGGATGTCTTTTGTTAAACAGTACAGAAGACAACAAAAGCACAGTGATAAACATTGCAGGCTAGAGCAACCAGCTGCAGAGACGAAAAACACGTTAATTGTGAATGAGCAATTAATGTCACTTGTCAGCTGTGCTTCAGCAAGAGTAAAAGAACCAGGAACTGTATCAAGATATGAAAGACATCATAAGTAACCCTCCATATGAGTTTTAATCACCTGAACTTTGTAGACATCAAAGCCATACCTATGCAGTGGGAAATTATGGTGTCTAGCTGCAGAGTTCTGGATGTATTGCAACTTACTGAGAAGATCTGTAAAGGAGCCTGTAGAGTTAAGAGTTGCAGAGTTCAAGCCTTGATGTTATAAATGCATGAATCAAGCACTCACCATAGGACATTAATAGATATTGCCTAATGCGGGCAATGTACTATGACAAATTTGCCTCATAGTAGGTTTCTTGTTTAAAATAACCCCCGACACGAGGATCCATTTGTGCTGGCTGAAATACAGTGTGTAGCTACTGAATTTTAATGTCTGGCAATGACAAATTTTACCATTAAAAAAACATTTGACTATTTCTTCACCAGTTCTGCTTGACATGTCTGATGCGAACACATATATTACTGCTTAATATGGTTTGCCACGTTTCTGAAACTGAGATGACAAAACGCTGGGCTATGTTTAGATTTTGACAGACTGTGCAAAAATAATTTAAAGAAATATTTCTTCTCACAGGTAGCCAGACTGGAGTCCGGGATGCCACTAAAAGATCTGTGTTTTCAGGTGAATGTCTTTATTGTTATTCTCATTAGCACACTAATAGTTACAGTAGTATTTAACTAGCAAAAGCATTTATAGCAGTGGTGATGATGGTAACAGTCATAACAGTCACTGACATTGAATTATTCCATAAGAGCAAGACAAAAATGTGTATTAAAGAATGTCACCCTTTGATCATTCTTAGGGGATTTTTCTCATGTCCTTTTTCTCATGTAATTATGAACTAAGTTATTTAAAAAACTTAGTTAACAATCTAACATGGAATAAGTAATGGGTTTATTCCATGCTGAGAAGAGCAGAAAAAAAACGATTTGGCCGTGGAGCCTTCTTCGAGTGTAAGCGAAGTGTTAAAAACCTACTGTAACACTATTTGAGCTATAGAAATTTAAAATCACGATTACAGCTTGTCATCTTGTTAAGAAAATGTTTAGCACTGAAACAACAGTTTTACTATGAAATATTTGAACTTTAGTGGTAGGACATGGGCTGAGAGTCAAAATGGAAACCTATAAGAAAGAGAACTGAAGAGAGAAGGAGGCAATGATGAGACACAGAGTGACTGTGAATGTAACTACATCTCTGTCAAAATCATAAATCTACCAAATAAAGGGACTTATGGGGCTTATTATGAAAAATATACTAGTGAGACGGAGAATTCTTGCAGTCTGGATGTTACCACACTGAATCCATGCTACCCTATTAGACCATCTTGGTGAGAGAGCAGAAAGCACAAGATTTTGTATTTGTATGTTACATAAAATACAGACTCTCCCTCAGTTAAGAATAGTTGGCTTACTCAGAATCAAATTGATGTAAAATTACTGTAAATTAATTAAAATAAATGATTTGTAAAATCAGTTTTACATATAAATATACATAAAGTGACCAGATATGAATACACTTCCTTAAATGCATTCCCTTTATTAATCTAAGAGCTATTCAGTCAATGTGTTATTGTTATGTCTAGTCTTTTTAATATATGAGTATTTTTATTTTATTGCAGAATACTCATACTACAGTATTAATTATATATTTATGTGGGCTAAGCATTGTATAGAATAGGATAGCAAGCTTCTTCTACTATGAATAAATAATAAAATAATATACAGTACTGTATATGCACAAAACTTAAGAGTGAAATCCAAAGTAAGTAAAAGCTGACAGTTTCCAGAACCAAAGTCTTATGTAACCTGAGGACTGTTTGCTGTTGTTGCTTCAGATTGTTAAATTTCAGAGCTCAATATGCAGAAAATGGTTTAAGAAACTATTTAAAAGGGTAACAAGTAACAAAGTGCAATAACTCTACTTTATGAATTAATTTTGTGTCACCTGTCTATTGAAAATCACAAATTCAAAGTTTCTCAAACAGTGCAAGTCTTTGGACTCAATTCAACTTAAGTCTTCTCAATTTTAAAAATAAGGAAGCCCTCCAAAGTTGGGGGGGTGGAGGTTGGTTCAAGAAAAAAGAAAAGAAAAGTATTCTCAATTTTAATGCAGGTCTTTGGAGTTTCATGGGAATACAATTACAAAGTTATAATTCGGATGTAGTGTACACACTTTCTTCTCATATCAGAAAGCATCATAGATCTAGAATTCTAGACAATCTTAAATTAAATTATGCATATTGTTTAAGCAGATCAATAGCATTATTTTTCTACTTTGCTTACATTAATAAATATATAAATTCGATACAGTTTTTATTCCAGTGTTGTCAACTGATAGAAAAAGGCCCTCTAAATCTAAGACAAATATAAGAAATTTGTTAACTAAATTCTGATTTTTTTTAAAATGCTTGTTTGTTGAGTAATTTTAGAGCGCTGGAATTACACCCCGAATTCCTCATTATGTTGTCTAATTTGTGTTCTTCACCACCTAATTTTATCCTCTTACTCACTGTATTGAAGTAATGTACTCCACAGATCTGCTGAAACAGCAAAAAGACATATTCTACTGTCTGACTTGATGGAAGATATGTGTTGAAATAGACACAAAGCATGTACACAGTAGCTGTGAGGCACTAGCATTGAAACCTAAAACACTGGAAAGTGTGACCCTGTGAGACACTGGTTTCCATTGACTCATTCTGATGCAGCACTGAGACGCAGGGGAAAGAGCTGTTGGAGAGGGAGGATTGTTTAACTCATTTGCCTGTGGCTTTTTGTTGCTGGTTGGATCTGAATTTCAGCCAGTGTTGCACAGTGTAAAAACATCATTGGCAATGAAACGCTCTTTTTTTTTACAAATGGATTTATGAGCTGGCGAACTTCGAAAACGTCTAGAGGCTTGGTTACATCACTTGCCTGCAGCTGCTTTGATGTGTTCAGTTTCGATTTATCCTTAAACCTCTGACGTGATGTGGCAGAGGTGCGACGATGTGTTATATGTCATCACATTTTTCTAAAAACAGTTCATGTCTCTGTACATGTCTTTTCTGGAACACTAACCAATGTTTTCCTTATTCTTCTATAGGTTTATGATGACAAGGAACCAGAATACTGACCTGATCTGATTATGCAAACAGCTGGACATTTTAAATATTCTGTATAGAATAACAGAAATCATTTATTTTTATAATTTATATGAAAAAATATATACTATATCTTGTCTACTTATATACACAGAGTTTGATTTTCTTAGATGCAGCTTGTATTCATTTTTTCTGTGCAAGACTGTACCTTTATCTTAGGAGATGTACAAATAATATTTTTAGTGGAGTACAAGCAAATCATATATACAGTATGCATTTTACCAGCTCAAAGCATGTCTTTTGGTATTCTTTCATTTAAATTGCTCTTCTGCTTTTATCATGGATCTACACTTTGTATTCATCACTGAATGTCATTAAGATTAAAAATCTTATTTTACAAAATCATATGCAATCTCATTAAATAAAAAAATTGTGACTCACTTTTATCTAACTGATCCATATGCATTATAGAGGTTTGTGATCATCAATTTATCAGTTATCACCTGTAGAAACCCATGCCATGAAATGACAGGAACCCTTTAAGAGTCACCTTGTCTTTATTACAAAGGAATAACTGGGCTGTAAAATATATTTCTATTTAAGATAAAATAAAGCAACCAGCTGATTTAAAGGGAAGAATGAAGATCTTTTAACAATGCTATATAGAAAGGACATGTTTTGGTTTTCAATTTTATTCAATTTAATCTTTGGAGATTAAGCACTGGATCCTCAAATTAAAGTGATAATTGGCGATTTTGTACTCCATTTACACAAAAATGAAAAAATCCTGATATATATATTGTATTGGTCTAAAGAATTTAACCATATTTTAAATATGCTTTCTTTAAATGATGGTATAAGTCACATATGTGTATATTCAGGAGAATGGTCTATGTAGTCTTGGAAATACCTAAATGGTATATGGATACGTACGTATGTCAATCTGACCAAATAGTGACAAATGGTATCCTGAAAAATAATGAATATTCAACAGATGAATTCTCGGAAGAAAAGGCCTTCCAGTAGAAGATTAAAACAACATTGTTCATAAGAAAGATACTACATTGCAATACTGGGTGTAACGGGAGCAATACTGGGTGTATTGGGACCCTGTGCAGACGGTATAATCTGGAAGTGACTGGAAAAGGGGCTACGGGGAAAACACGGTTAGGAGAGGAAAGGAAGGGATGGCGAACAGGGGGCGGTGCTGACAGGGAATCCATGTGCAAGGGGGGAGCGCAGGCCAACAAGTCCAGTAAACAGTCCAATGTAGGAATTCCGGGGTGCAGTCTGAAATCCAAAACCAGGGAATCCATCCAAGACAGAACGATTAAAAACAGGGACATGGAACAAGGAAACAGAGTGACGAGGCCAGGCGCTCTGAGCCCCAGACTCAGCTGGTCAGGACGCCGATCGGAAGCCTAAGCCCTCAAGCCGCGATCGTGGGGCAACCTGATGCTAGGCGGGCCTCTGGGCATCCGTCTTCCAACACAGAGCCCCAAGCTTCCGGAGCACCGGGTCAAAAAAGGGTCGGAGTGCCCTCTAGAGGAGGGATGACGATGGTGACACTGGGTTTCTGTCCTAATAACAAATAATTGATAGCATGGATTCAGAAATAGAATTGTGAAATTTGCTATAGCATTCCTGTAGATAATTCCTCATATAAGAATCCAGACCAAAATAGTGGTGGAATGTTTGCATTTTTGAAGCATAGTATGCCATATTTATTCTAAAAGAAATATATTTGTGATTCACAAATGTAATGAAGTAGCCAGTCCTGCAAGAACATCAGTCTTATTTCCTAAAAGGAAATATTTCCTAAAAGGAAATAAGATGTTGCTGCAGGACCTATTATGCTACAAGGTGCCAACTAAAACTTTGATATCAAGGGTAGTGGAAAAGTAGAAGTATTTTAAAACCGAAGTTGACAAGCCTGATGAAGATGAAGGAAACAGCATCTCAGTCATGTGAAAAAAAGTCCAGCTGGCACTGGGTGTCAACTGATCCTTCACACTGCCTCTCCGAGTGCACAGAGGAACGCTGTGTTACGATTTTCCACTTTGTCGAGACACAGCTGCCAACATGCTTGATTAGCTGAAGGCTCAGATCTCACGCATCAGCAAGGTCACGGCAAGGGCACAGTGGCTTCTCCCATCAGCAAGGTATTTGTCAAAGGTTTTAAAGGATATTTTCATTATCCAGCTGCCTTGGTAGCAAGTTGCAAACATCGGCTGTGCTCAAGGGGTTATGAGATGTGAATAGACAATCGACCGCATGTCTACCAATTTTCATTCTAGGCACATTTTCTACTCGACCTACAGAGGGGAATAGAAGCTTTAAAACGTCATGGCTCTGCATCATGGTTTTATAAGTCATTCCTTTATATACTTATATTTAAGGGGCAGGGCAAGAGTTATCATGTCAGCAGGGTTCTAGTTTTAAAATTCTTGTATTGCTTTTTTGGACATTTCTTCAAACATTGAGATACTGTCTGAATTCTGATAAGACATACCCTAATCAGGGAATTTCATAATGTGCTTAAAAACGAGCAGAATTAAAGGTACATATTGGCACTTTACTGGTGTATAACTCTGACAAGTGTCTCCAATGTAAAACCATTCAACAGGTTCATACCTCTTGCTTGCTAAACTCTGTTGGCTCTGTGGTACTTTACGTTACAACTTTAGAGCGTGTACCTCAAAGAGTATGAGACAAAAGTGCTCACTTCAGGAGAAAGTTTAAGAAATTTCTTCAAGAAAATGTGTCATTACAAATGATTGAACATTGAGAAGCAAACGGTAAGTTTGAGTGGGGATCTGTGTCAGAGAGTGTTGACTGTAAAGGAACAAGTAAAAGTTAATTCCATGGTGAAGAGTACAAATAGAAACAACATTTTGTTTTAATTCTTGAATGAATCACCTGAAGAACGTGAAAAAAGCTCAACAGCCAAAATGTTGTATTTCTTGTTAATTTTCAGTGTGGACTTAACCTTTACTTGTTCCATTGAGAAACATAAGCCAAAATGATCAGATTATCACTGTCTTTATAAAACAACTCCATCTTTATGCAAAAAAAAATATTAAAAAAATCTGTTTTAGGATCTTAAAACTCTAGATGTAGCTGTATACATTATTTTAGCCAAGTGAAAATTGTACATTCCATCATCAGGTTTGCAGAAGCAGTAAAGACTTTGTAAAAAAAATATTGTAAAAGTATGGTAGTCATTTGGAGAGGAAGGTGATTCCCTTCAGGAGTTGAGGCTGAAGGTCTGTGGTAGGTAGGTTCAAAAGGAGCAAAATTGTTGCTTCATCAGATTGGGCTTCATAACAGTACGTATTATCTTCTAGAGAAGGAGTGGGTCAATTAAATGGTCAATGGTCTCACTTAAGTTTCACCTGAAGACTTTGAGTTTCTTCTCTTATTATCGCAACAAGCACTGTAACCAACAGGATTTGTGCAGGTCTATTATTTTGTTTTCATTTCTAAATTACTTTCTTTCCAATTGTGTTATTGGTAAGAAGGGAAAGAGAGGGAGACAAAAATATCAAAGCACCACAGTGTAAGCAAACCAGATGAGACATCAGATTTAGATTTAGTTTTCCATTTGAATAAAGTAAGCCCATACTAGACACACCCAGACCGGCACCGTCTGAAAGCTTGCTAAAATGCAATTTTAACCAAGATGTTCCACGCCAAACCGTAAGAGCAAATTTTGACTCATTTGCAACAGAAGGGACGTGTTTTTTTCTATCCTATAGTTTCAAAGAATAGTTTTTACACTGGATGTGACGGTTCTTGAGCATTTCAGAGCACACTTGAAACAAAATCAGGTATGGGTACGTTTTCTACATTGTCTAATGCAAAATTAATATGGTGTTAGACTTCTTAAAAATATACAACATAATCATTAAACAAAGCTGGGACAAAATGCAAAAAAATACTTCATCAAGAAGATTAATAACAACATTTTTAGAAATGGTAGCTCAGGAAAAACTGGAATACCTCTGTGTAATGGGTTACCATATGGAAGCAGAACTGTTGTGTCTAAATTCAGATTAAAATAAGATAAATTCTTCTGATAGAATTACTTATGTGTCATTGTCACAAACAATTCAGGCACAAGCCTCTGAAGAGTTTTCAATATGAGAGGAAGTGTGAGAAAACACACTGGTTCCATTCTTGGGATCTCGTCAGGTCCTTTATGAAGGTAAATTTGTTATTGCAGAGCACATTCTGGAGATAGAGCTAAACCCATTTATAGTATTACATTGCATTACATATGTAAACCTGGGATTTGTGGTGTATTCTTTTGTGTTTGGAGACCGGAGCTCCACAAACAGTATTTCAAAAATAAGACAAAAGAAACACCTGACAAATAACACAATTATGTAGTAACCCTACATAATTAATAAATGAAATCACATATAATAGCAGCAGAATTTGAGCATCTCCATTGACATGAAAAAGTGTTAGATATAATTTGGCACACTGCACATTATTTTTAGCTTGCAAAGGAACATGTCAAGGTTTATTCCATGCTGAAAGGAGAAGAAAAGAAGCACAGCATGGTGACGCAGCTACCTACTTGAATTATTTTTAGCTTGCTGAATTATCTGGACAAAGTGGTGAAACAGCCTGCTTAATGACGCCCATCAAAGATTTAACAAGGCTGAGCTTTGCTTCTTTACTATTAGGACTGGAAACCTGTGATGCAACGTGCCCTTGCAAGTGACAAATGGGAAATAATTTTGAAAAAGGTTATCTTTCTAGAGATTAAATGCACCATTACCCTTTGTTTACTGATTTCAACCTCAATGAATTAAACATGTTAAAAGCTACTGGGCCACCCAAGTGTGTGTAACTAAGTATTTTCTTTCTTCAAGTCTCAGATTGCAATGGTCAGCTTGGCTCTGCTTTCTTATTTATTTATGGCATAGCATTACAGTATTAAACCCTAAATGTAACAAAAATGTCTGTGCTATATGGGCCTGTATGCTTTGAAGGGATATACATATCAATACCTCCCATGAAAGCTTCAAATGCTGGGTAAGTGGAAGAGAAGTGTGAAAGTGGACGTCCCCAGTAAACCCCTGTTTCAGTGATAAATTATCAGTTTTTTTTTCCTTTTTAATATACGCGGTGTCCCTTCCACAATTATTCCACAATTGCTTAAGTATTCAACACCTTTTGCTACAACACTTTAAATCAGTTCAGGTGGAAGAGTAGTTTGAAAGGCCACAAAATTAGTGAAGCAGTCTCTGTGTTAAATC
Organism: Atractosteus spatula; assembly: GCF_055471065.1. Taxonomy (NCBI): domain Eukaryota; kingdom Metazoa; phylum Chordata; class Actinopteri; order Semionotiformes; family Lepisosteidae; genus Atractosteus; species Atractosteus spatula. The sequence goes on along the minus strand of NC_142711.1, from coordinate 8,617,402 downwards.
AAGATGGTTCAACTTGACTTCAGAGTAAATGCATCTGTCCCGGAATCTTTTCATGGATAGATATTGAATTTCAGGCAGTACTCAGATAGTGATAAGACTAATCAATCATGAAGACCAAGGAGCTTTCAAAACAAGTCAGGGATGAAGAGGTAGAGAGGCACAGATCAGAAGGTTATATGTCCTTTCAAGTAAAATGAAGTTAATCATTAAGAAGTGGAATGTGCATTGTACCTGCTAGACACGAACTAGATCAGGCTGCATTTCCAACTTGGTTAGGTTAGGGATGCAACTGTGAAGCCAACACTGACTTTGAAACAATGACATTATCCCTGTCCCCATACTAAGCTAGCCTTCATGGGTGAGCGGCAAGAAAGAAGCCATTCCTTTGAAAAGACTAGTCCTAGGCAACTCAAGCATCTGGAACTGGGTAATAACTGGGCAAACTACACCAAGTACAGCCGAATCCTAGTGGAAAACCATTAATGTATGAGAGAATACTCATCTGTTGCCTCGAACTATGTATAATGCATCCATAGTTGTGAATGGAAAAAATAAAACGCAGCAAAAAATAAGAAAGATCAAGGACCATTGTTCCATATTGTGTTGATAAAATGTTTTTAGCAGTGTCTTTGTTAGAAGGTTTAGCAATTGTATTCACACAACAAAGCAAATGTTGTGCTTAATATTCGTTAAGTCTACGTTTCTAATGTCTTAAACCTAGGAATAAATTTAGTTTGACTCATCCTGTTACAGTTGAGATATGCTGCATTGTACTGTTAAATTATGCTAGTGTTGCAGCCTTGGGTCTGGGCTGGCTGAGCCCTTCTGCTATTCTCCTGTGTAACAGGCAGAAGAACCCCTGGAAGGAAAATTTTAGGGAAGTAAATGTATTTCCATGGAAGCATCTGCCACCCCTCTCTTCCTTCAGGTGACCTCCAAAATAGCTTACTGCTAAAATTAGAGTTGTTTCCAAGAATAACAGTTTCACAACCAAAACTAGAACCTTATAGCTTTATGTGCCATTTGTTCAAAGAAGCATCCTCAGATTTTGCTTATTAGTTATATTGAGATATTACTGCCGATGTTCAAAAGCTGGAAGATCACTCAAGTTCCCACCTCCGAAGCTCATAGAAAAGTATAAAACTCATGGCAAAGTGTGGGTAACCAACACACTGCCTCTTTTAATGTGCATCTGAAAAGTGGTTTCCAAAACCACAGTCACTGGAGGAAAATTTCAAAAATACATCTGCAGTGAAACGGGGCTATATAGAGTTAAAAAGTATATAAAAAATTATCCCCAGAAGTTTTTTAATATGCTATTAAATTACTAGTACTTTAGAAGTGTTTAGTCTACAATGTGGCATGATTCTCTTATGTTTACATTTCTTGTGAGGATGAAGTCCAAGGCAGACTTAACAAATAGGTACCCTCCCTATGAATTGATACAGATTGGTTATGAAATTCTATAACTATGTTGTGTGGTGAGTTTTGAAAAAACAGGTGAAGCTAGGAAACCAGGGATGATGCTTGTGGCATGTCTGAATATTATATGGTATTATCTGAGGCTGAGAGTTTATGGGTTATAGACTAAATGGAATTGAGCACTCAGCAAATTGCACTGTGATGACAGCATGAACATCTTGTTGTTTGTTGCTGGTCTGCATTGTAAACAATGGAATAAAGAGGTTTGTGGTCTAGGGTTGGAATTGTCATGGTGAGCTGATAATTTCCAGAAGTGCAAATTGGCTTGTTTTCTAAAGACCCACAGGCTAATTTAGCACTCATTTTGTATATAAAACTTTTGTGATGAATATATATACGTCTGTTTGATCAGTGAACATTTGTAGACTTATCCTTATTTTCTAATAATCTTATTAATCTGCCCTCTGTCTGTGTATCTACATGTTAATTCAAACCACATGTGGAAGATTTTCCAATAAGCTTTGCTGAAGTTGTAATTCATTTTGGAAAGAACATACTTTTCCAACTTTTGGATCAATATAACAGAAAATAAACAGATATTTATCATTTTTCATGTCTTGGTATTCAAAATCACTGGCAGATGTAATTATGATGTCACGTGGACAATCTTGCATCAATCTTCAAGAGAAATATCAGCACAGATTTAAACTTTATTGACCATGTCAAAATAAACTTTTTTTTTTCTCTGTATCCATTTGCTCCATACCTCAGTGCTCTTTAGGAATCACAACTGCATAAAAATTTACTGTGGGAAATAAGACTGGAAGAATGACAAAATACAAAGTGATATGTTACTGAAGTTGTTGGAAAAAAGTACAAAGACTATGCCTGGGTGTGATCATTCATTGCAGGATTTCCAATCTTAATATGAGCTTCCCGATTCCTCATTGTTTTTTTACTTATATCTCTTTTCTGTGACCCCGTAGTGCAAAGTTTTCTACATAGTCATTTCACAGAAATTTGTTGGATATCAGAGGCCAAACAAAGGGATTGGTTTCCTCTAATTATATTTGTTCTGTCATTTCTTGGAATAAGAATTTGAGTTAGAGATGGCGATAATTCTTGGTAGAGCAATTTGGACAATAATAAATTCAGGTTTCAAATATCCCAACAATTGAATTATTCACTTGAATTCTCCTCACAGGTTGTACATGGCCCTTCATAGATACTACCAAATGCAATTAGTTCCTAGAACCCTGTGTCAACTTCATCCAGGGAGCATGTGAACTTCTTTTTTAATTACTTTTGGCTATGTCCTTTGTAGTTTTGCTTTGGAAACACTGCTCTAAACAAAGCTATTCTTTGCTCTTCCTGAGTTACTTTACATAATAATAATGCATAATTATAACAGAATAAAAAGCACAGAAACTTAACCCAGTAAAACTAAGTTATACATTGCATTTGATAGTGAAAAGATGGGCTTTTAAGTGAGTTTTGCAGTTTTGAGATTGCAAATCCAATGCATTTGGGTGAACTACATAGATTTCAATAGAGGTTAACAGGCAGAAACAAGATGTGCTGATGCCAAAGCAGAAATGATTCAAGTTCACCGGAGCTCTCTGGAGCCTGGAGGCAGAATAGTGTCACGGAAGCCAGGGGGTTGCCGTGGAGAGAGACCGGTGAGACAGGAGGACCCTATGCGTCTCTAAGCAAACACAAAGGTTCGGTCCGGGATCAAGGTATCGGGCGGAGTCGGAGCAAGACATGAGCCCTCAGGTAGCAGACGTGGGGTGACCTGGTGAGGCGAGCCTCTGGACAACCGATCCCAATGCCGAGAGAGAAAGATAGGGAGACCCGGAAATATAAAGCCCCAGACAAGAAGACACATCGGACAAGAACAAGTAAAGCACAGGGAAACCAGGAACAGAACAGAGAAGGAGCGTCCTCTAGCTGTGGAGGGTGTGACAAGCGGCATTGTAACTGTTCCACTCTCTACTACTTTACATGTGCACCGGCAACTTCAGTGTTATCAAGATTTCTGTGCCTTGACCAGCACCATGTGCCTCTGTATAAAAGTAAAGGAATGCAGCTTAGAAGAGGCCCAATTTTATATAAAAAAAACAGATTTCCCAAGATGTCCACAGACTAGGACATAATAAAGCTGTCTCTATTCTGAACCATCCAATGATATATAACGTAGATGGGTGCCATTGAGTCTAGCTAGTCTGTTTCTGCTAGGACAGTGGGCGAAAGGTCAATGTCCATCACCCAAAGTACAATCTATCAGTAATATATTACCGTACTGTATGATGTACTATATAATGGCCAGTGTGTATGGTCAGTGGGTGACTCAATGTGTCCACATCCCTTTCCTTTTAAGGCCTTCCTGCCACACTACTGTAAATAATACAGCTCACAATGGTCTTCATGGAAGTGAGTGACACACTTTGCTAAGACACCCATCTGTTACCACACAATCAGAGGAAACATCTGAAGTCTATGGAGGTGGTGAGCATGCCTGAAGCAGAAAGGAAAGAAAGGAGAGAGGCAGAAAAGGCAGAACACGCTGACACCTGACAATCTGGATACAAACATGGTCTGCAAGCAGCCCCTGGATTGCTCATGGAAGCTTTCCCCCTGTGATCGTCTGGGCATTCCCGTCCCTACCTCTGGAGCTCTGGCCAGGAAGGGGGTATAGAATCCTGCCAGGAGGTATAGGTGGGCACTATCTGCTCCTCTGCCCTTCTTTGATGCACATGGCAATGGCAGGGGAGGTAAAATGGAACATTTTGTTGGGGACTGAAGAGGAGGCTGGAAGCAACTAAAATTAAGTGTATTTTTTTCTTTCCTTACGATGGCAGAAGGAAGCATGCTTGGATGGCTGGACTAAACTGAGTTAGTACTCATGGGAAGCAGTATGAAAGATAATCCTGGTCTGGATGTTAAGGGGTTGTTTTTTCGTTCAAGGGTGATCAGTTGTGGTGAAGGATGGAAAAATTGAAAGATTTCTTTTTGTTGTTGCAAGTGACATAGAGGTTAGGACCGTGAAGAGTATACACATACCCCAGCATTTGTACACACTACACAAAAAGTGCTCTTTTTTTTTCTTCTGGAATTTGGGATTATGCTATTATTTTTTATGTCCATTGTTAATGTCCAGTTTTGTAATCGTAAGTATTTGTTAAAATTAAACTAGAAGGAATACATTTTGTCTTGGCTGGTCTGAGCACTGGTATCTTTATGAGATCTAACAACCTTTGGGATATGGTTATCAGTATCTTTAAAATTGCTAGAATGTTTAGTTACAACAAATTACATTTAAAACAAAAGATGAATAGAAAAACTACATACAAATAATTGTATCAGATTCTACTGTCAGTTAGTGTGGTGGTGGAGGATCTGAGTACATAAACCCATATTCTCTCTGGTCTCTCTAGTGTATGAGAAGTTATTGAGGTGAGACCAACCCAATGTTTTATGCCTCCCTACCAAATTTAGTCCCTGAGCTTCACTGTTCCTTTTCCAATTTTAAATATCTTATTAAAGCACAGGCAGATCCTGTATGGCCAGAGGTTATACTAATAATTATTTTATATCTCCGTATGTACGGACTGAGGTGAAGACTTTAACTTTAGTCTTATGACAATCTAACACGGCAACTGTTGGTGTTATTTAGGTTTCCTATTTTGTTGAAATAGTCTCTTTAAGTAATATTTGTTGTGTCTCACTTGAGACCTCCTTTGGAGTAGACATTGTCTGGTTTAGATCTTTTTTGTAGTTAGAGAAATTAGCTCAAAACAGGTGCTGCTAATCTAACTACCATGTATGGACTAAGCACTGAGAATCTCCTTTGTTTCTGGAATATATATATGAAGTGTGCTCAGCGGTATGAACTGAACTCATCACTCCAGATACCTCTGCTGTGTCATGTACAGTATGCTATCAAAATACAATGTTTGCTGCAAATTACAGATATTTTCTTTTTTACTGGAACATAGAACACAGGTACCTTTCTGAACATGTTAAATAAACCACTGGAAAAGAATAGTCTTTCCCCTGTTTTAAAAATAATTTTTGGTCCGTACCTCAAAACTTTATAAATATATTTAACAAGCCAGAAACAAAAAATAATAAATATTAGTTTTGTTGTGATGTGAGGATGTTCTATAAATTCACATTTTATATACCTTGATACTTTGCAAAGAAAACAGTCTGATATTGAAATTGTTTACATTACATTCAACACATTTTATAATAGAAGTAGGTTTTGGCTTATCATTTTAACCAGTGCTTTGATTTTATATAACACTTCCTAGTAAGCTCCTAGGATACTGTAAATGGATCAGCCAAATAAATTAATAAATATTATTGTTACTTATGAAAAATGTATTTAAACAACATTTGTTTTTCTTTTCTTTTTAGGAAGAACCAGACCCTGCTTTATCCATAATACCAACCATTGGCTGAACAAAACACTGCGATTGTGTTCAGTACAACTCATGTTTGCATCACATGTTGCAATCACTTGTGATCTGTTAATCTGGACAAAAAAAAAAGTTTCTTGCAGTGGCATGCCATTAAGAGTGTAAGGTGAAATGCACTGAGTGCATTCTGGCTGATCAGTTGCATTCTGGAAAGAACAGTGTGCATACTGGAGAAAACAGTGCTTCCAACTTGCAAAATATACTGACTTCTTTTTACTTAAAGTGGTATATGCCGTTAATCATAGTAGACCAATGTTGTATGTGCCTGCAGTCCATTGCAGTGGAAATTGCAGTCCTGTTTGTCACAGCTTGCACTGCCTATGAATTAATTGCTTCTATGACAGGAAAGAATACCCCAGCAGAAGAAATATCTTTGGTGACTGGAAGATTACAATCCTCTGATACTTTATTTAAGAAGTCAAAATGGTGGTTGGCACACTTATGCTAAGGTGTATCTGACTAAAACAGGATCTGAGGCACAGAAAATTCCCAAGGACTTGATAAAATTAGAGCTTTCCCATGATTGAAAAAGATGTAGAACAAGCAGAAAATTACATCAATGAAATTGAAGAAACCAACACTTCATTATTGCAGAAGATTAGATGTTCCTAGAAGATGTGTGTGTGCTCAAACTATTCCAGGAAGCCACCACAATTCTCTTTGGAGCAAAATATCCAACTGCATCTCTCATTCTCCCTGCAGTGGTTGGAATTTGCAGAGCCTTACAAAACCTTGAAACAAAATTCAAAACTAGATTGAAGATGAAAGACTGTATTTTGAGCCAAATCATCAAGATTATCAATTTTAGAAAATAATCTGGATTTCCAGTTATAAAGCCCCTTCAATCCACAATTTAAAAACCATTTCTTCAGCAATGACCAAAAGGGGGCTGTGATCAAAGGCTGCTCTGATCTATGTGTAACATATGAAAGTAATCTAGTTACATCCAAGAGAGCAAGAATATGCACATCTGCGAGCATCTATGAGGTCTCCGACAGCAGACTGACGAAGATGACTTGGAAAGATCTGTTTTGCACAGTGAACTGTAAGTATATGCATCAAAGAAGAGGGAGCCTTTAGACTCATCACCTTTGACGTATCAGAAAACATGCAAAGATCCATTGCCTTTGTTGGCAAAAGTCACATTGTTTCTTTTGTACTCTGGCAAGTTGAATGTAAAGAGAAAGACTTCTCCAAAGCAAGGCATTTTATCATAAATCAGAGACAAGACTTATTCTGCAGAGGTTGAAAAAATTATCCTTATCAACTTGAAGTCAGTTTCAACAATACATCAATAATGACATTGAGGTCACCAGCTTTAGGAGATTGCTTTAGGAACTTGTGTGGATAACTTGCTATGGAAATGTATCTGTCTCATCCATAAAGGTGAATAACTGGACCATGAGGCAATATGTACAGTAAATACTAAACAACAGAGGTCCCAGCTCATAAATTTGTGTCACAGTCTGAGTTCAGCAAAAGTTATGATTTGGCTTCTGGTATTCAAATAACAGCCAAACACGTGAAGAGATGAACCAGTGATCCATAGATCCACAGGATGCCATGATTGAAAACATTAAAAACATTAAAAACTGCACATTAGTGCAGAACAAGAAGACAAGTCAGAATCAGCAAATCATTATAATAACAAGGATTGTTGTGGTACTACAGCATGCCTATGCCTTAACCCTGACTGAAAAGTTTCATGAAAAGTCTCATGTGAAGCAAAATGCAAAAAATTGAAATTGAGTAGCCACTGCTTTTCCAGATATTTGTTAAAAAAAAGTGCAGATGGGGTCATAACTAGGAAAATCATGCTGAAAATGGATTGATAATTGTTAGATAATCTTCAAGCAGCACAAACTGAGCTAAACTAAACTGATTTTTTTTTTTATGATCTCCTGTACTTAACCAGCTGACATTACTAAACTCTATCTATAGATGCCACAGTCTGTTTACTATTAATAAGAGATGGAGGTTCAGCCAAATTTAGAGGGACATTTTTGTGATAAAAAATCCCATGTTCAAATGCTTTTAGATAGGAATTTCCGAGCCCATATGCATGAAGTATAATGTATAGTTACACTTATGTGTTGGAGTTTACATGTTTAGTAAAGCCTAAATGATCCAGAGTAGACACGAAATCAGCAATAGGTGAGCAATTAGAAGAATTCGCTTGCATACTGAAAACAACAAAAGGGAACCAAAAAGGAACATACTGTCTTTACATAGAAGAGTTTTTAGCTTTGAAAAGAGAGCAGAGGATGAGATTATTTGTGTTAAAAATCAGGCTTTCAGAGGATGTAACATTCTGCACGGAAAATATATTTAGACCAAGATCTAAGTGATGAATGACCGCTAAACCACCACCCAGACCAGACTGGCAGATTTCTCAGTACTGCAATATCCAGAGTTAGTAACCTCATTCAACAGTTCCAAAAATAGACAAATGAAATCCCAGTAAACTGTGAATCAGAGAATTGTTATTTAATGAGACTTATTTAATTTAATCTAGAAGAGGTGTTTAAGAAGAGGTGTTTGGTGGTGGTGGAGGGGAGTCCCCATTACCTGTAAAGCACTTTGAGTGGAGTGTCCAGAAAAGCGCTATATAAGTGTAAGCAATTATTATTATTATAATAAAAGGGAGCTTAGATTTAGAAACAGCACTTCTTGAACATTAGGTGAGATAAATTCATTATCAATACCTTAATAACTTGAAACATCTATCATAGGTGTCTAATACTGATTTAGGTTCTTTGTGTTGGACCTTTAGAGATTTGGTGCCTGCTGTATTATTGCACTATTCTACTCTTGATTTACACCGATTTTGACAAATATGAAATAAAAAAGCAGTTCCCAAAAAAATAAATCAAGAATTCAATCAAGGATCCTTAAAGGATTGAAAGTTTTCAGCGTGCCATTAGTGCATTTTCATATAAACCAATAAGCTATGCTTGTTGTTTCCTGTAGTAAGGTTAGGATTGGAAAGATTTTCATATCTTTCTGACAGTTTACCACCTCATAAATTTCTTGTAGCTCTGCTTTTAGCATTTTTAACTATAAGGTATGCAAATATCCAAACAGATCTATTTTTGTTAAATGATCTGTTTTAAACATGCTGGACACTAACCCTGCTTTCATTCAGTCCACGATACTTGTCCCGAGGCCTCACTTGTGAATGAATGTCTAAATCCAGAGATGAACAGTGAGAATCTGAGATTTCACTGAAAGATCAGTAAGAGCAAGCAATGCTGGTGATTGACCAGACCATATCAGACAAATCCGTCATAAATACACAATTTTGTTTGTTTTCTCCTGGAGAAAACTGTTCACAAGTAAACAACAGTTGTAATTTAAACAAAAGTAATTAACAAAAGCCTTTCAATGATAACATGTTCTTAAACAAACACTTGAAGTATACTTTTTAAGCAATTAATTAAGCTTTGTTCTGTATTATTGTCAGGTTCAAGCAAAATATTAGTTTCAAAAAATCACAACATTGCATGCTGCCTTACTGCAGTGCATGAAGTATTTTTTAATTGTGAGGGTAGAATAAGGCAGAACAAGAACTGCTGTATTGAAGGAGCCATCCTACAGGAATGTTAATAGTGCGTACCCAGCACATTATTAAACTAACCATGCCTTTTAGGCTACTAGCTGGGTAGTGCTTATGGCTGGTGTTCTATTTTGTGTATGTGATACCCTAAGCCACATGCTACCATAGAAAATTGAGACGTAAAGTATCTCTCACTTGTTAGAGTACTTTGAATAAGCAGCAACAGTAATGTCACTACAACATAAAATATGGTGTTTTCAGTTTTGAGGAGGTTTTTGATAAAGTTGCTTATAAAACAATTCTAAAATAGTAGGCAGGAGGTTTTCAAATTATGAACTGGTTAATGAACAGAAAAACAGAATGGAATGGTACACTTGGTACATGGAATGAAAGCTTAAATTTGGGTGTTTAGATCCCAGATATACTCTACTATACAATGGCCACTACTGTTCCTAATTTTTCCTCAACAGTCTAGAGGTCCAATGCAGTATGTTTTAGTCATAAGAAAGGTTACAAATAAGAGGAGGCAATCTGGCCCATTTAGCCTTTTGATAGCAACAATAAGTCTCCCTAAATCACTCATTTTCTAGAGGCATTTGGATAATTCAGATCACATTCTACAAGCAAACAAATTCAGGGAGCCAAATTACTTCCTCTTGTTAAAGTACTGTGTATAAGAGTTTGCAGCCTATGAAATATTGTTTTGTTAGTGTGGTGCTATGGGGGTAGTCGACACTGCATTGGGCATGGTCAGGCTCCCATTCTCCCCTGTCACACCCCTTTATAAGCTCTTATAGGTTCCTTTATTTAATCTTACATGTACCCCCCTCCAAGAGTGGTGATCACACTGACCTCCTCATCGGGGTAACAGGATACATGACTCCACACTCCATTACTTCCGGGCCCTTCACCTTCTGAGTCTCAAGTTCACCAAGTTCATCCCATTGTCCTCACTGCTAGGAACCTCCTGCTCCCAGACCCCAACACAGAGCCTCCTGCTCCTACTCCATTAGGTCACTGTTTCACACACAAGCAGTACCTCAGATTCTCAGGTCCACCTCCAGCCCTTACATTCTCGTCCCAACGCCAACAGGTTGGGTTACACAAACACTACCTACATCACCGAGTCTCTTCCGCACTACACACCGTGCCGAGACCCAACACACTGTCCCTCTCTAACACACACTCACAACCTTTCTAGTGCCTCACTCTCACGCCCTTAGGTTATGAACTCACAGCAGCCAGCGCACCTCACTGTGCCCAGCCACCATCTCCCAGAGGGTGCAGCTAGAGAGACCCCACTCACTTCCCCAATACCAATGTATTGCCAGGGGGAGGGTCCCTCTACCACACAACCCACTGGTTTCACACACACACACACTAATCAAATCACAACTCGCTCATACAGCGGACACGACAGCCCTGCTCTCACACCCTAGCAGGACGCTGTCCCTTTAAATCTTTACGATCTCTTAAAGCTCCGTTTCTTTTGTCAGTCTCTTCACAACTGACGTTTTCACCGTTTTCCTCGCAGACTATTCCTCTCACAATCTCCTACGGGATCGTCGTTCAGCTTCTGCTCACTTATACACGGCGGCACGCTCTTCTAACAGCGCCCCAACTAAGAGCGACTCACACCCGCTACTGTCATGCTTCAGCCCGGTTCTTTCACAACCGAGCCTCCGCATTTGTACTTTCACGACTGCAGGAACAGCAAGAACGAGGTCTGGCTGAATCTTTCCCCCTCTTAAACCACTTCTACACCTGCCGTTCATTCACTTATTCCCGTCAGGTGTGGTTTCCACGGCAACGCGTCTTCCTTAATCCGGGGCTGGGCCCCCACGCCAGACACTCCCTGCATTGTACCACATTAGTATGCTCTGGACAGGGTTCTTTCAATCTTTATTTAATCAAATAACACAACTCTGAGAGAAAAACAAATGAAATTGAGAATTTTTCATAAATATGATATCCATTATTTCATAGCATATTGTCTATGTGTTTGTGAAAGCAAGCAAGATCAAGCATAAAAATACTCTGACTTTTCAAAGACTTGGAAATGATACTGATACAACAGGTAATCTGTGTATCTAGTTTCTTTTCGTTTCTTATTGAGGTTAGTTTCTAAATACACAAGCTGATATGACAATCCCCTGAATTAGGGTCATGAAAGAACATGCAGGGGAAAGCAAAATATTTTAACACACAGATACATAAGAACCTTTTCCAAACGACAGGACACCATTCAACCCTGCGGGCCTGTTTGGTAGACTGTACTGTAGCTAATTATTTCAAGGAATTCATTCAGCCATGTCTCGAAAGAAGCCAGAGTACTGGCTTCAATCACACGGCTGTGTAGTTTATTCCGTTCTCCCAAAGCCTTTTGAGTGAAGAAGTGGCTCCTCTTCTCATTTTTCAATGCACTTCCATGTTGTTTCTGTCTGTGCCCTGGTTCGTATTTCATTATGAAGACCATAAAACAGGAGGAATGGTGGGACGCAGGGTGATGCTGTAGCCTGAAGGCCAATTCACACCGAAAGAGTTTGTTGGAAAGGAGTTGGTGTGGATTGGACGAATAGTCACTTACGCTACGCTTTTGCTGCGCTGGCGTGTTGCTTGTGGTGTGAATTCGGGGTCACAGCTCTTGGATTTTTTTGGATTTGGTTCCAGTCTTTCATTATCTTCTTTTGGTCTTCTCCAGGTGTTTCCCAGGTGGGTATTTCCAGATATGCTGACTTCTTGAAAATGTCCTTCTATACATGCTGCCTGTGATGGACTGGAGTCCCATCCAGGGTATAGACTTGTTTTGTACCCTGTGCTTCCAGGATGACTCCAGGTAACTGCAACCCTTACTGTGAAGAAGCTGTTTGCTGACAAAAGATGGATACCATAAAATATCAATAACACACCAGGCCTGGTACACAGCCAGAGGAGAAACAAACATTATTGGAATTTTGCTTACTTATTATCTCCTGAAAGGAGGAATTTGTTCCATCATGTTACAAAGCTGCTATTTGAATTTAAAACAGCACCAAAATACATTAACAGTGAAAATGCGTATCATAAATCATGGCTGAAAAAAATATGTGCTGACACCATAACCTAAAGTAAACAGCACATATAAGTTATAATAAACGGACATTAACTGGCCACATCTAAGGGTAATATGAAAACCATGGGATGAAAAGGCAATGGCACAACAGGATAATCTGGCATTGGTAGATTTACAACTCAGATTTTGATGATATTTTGTGTAAGAGCCCCAATCCACCTGGAAATATAAGCAAATAAACTTTCTATCCTAACGCAACATGTCTGATGTTAAGTTATCACTCTAAAGACTGCTGTTTGTACATTGATCATATTTTTGCTATAGATAGTTTTACATTTTTAATGTTATTGCTACAGTCCAGCTTCACCATCTCCTCTTCACACAAGTTGTTACAAGTTGTTAAATTTAGAAGTCGTAAGTATGTCTTTTTTATAGTGGCCCTGAAGTGCAGTGCACACTAGAAAAAGGAAACGCAAATTATAAAAAGGCAATGCACACTATAAAAAGGAGCACAACTTAGAAAAAGACCAACATTACAATTACAATTAGAATTACATCATAATTCTTCCCAGTATTCCTAGGCTGCAGTCACGTCCATCATCCTCAATCAGTTACTTTTGAGAGGGTGACAGCTGGCGAATGTCTTTTATATTTTTCATGTTCCTTTTAGAATTTTTATTTAGCTAACTTTTAGAAGTTTCCTTCTTTTCAATTCTTGTGCAAATCTGATCCAATTGTGTTGAATGTAAAGACTATTTGAATGTTTAAGTGGTTTTAAACGTTCTTCTGTTAGCTAGCTAGTTAGTGGCCATACTATAGGTATAACAGTGCTGACAGGACTGCCCTTGTTTCATGTAGGGGTATTTCATGAAACAAGGTGACTTGGTGAACTGGTTTAATTCACTCAGTCCATTTAACTCAACTATTCATCTTTAATGGATGTTGTTTAATAACGTCTGGAGGAATTGCACAGATTTGCCACAGTAACTGCAGACAAAACTTGCTGAAATGGGCAATACTTGATGACCTATCAATAAAAATGGTATCATTCTTAAGCTCTGCAAAGGATGGGGATAAGTTTATTTAAATATCTAGAGCTATGCATTCAGATCATTTCCGTGAACATGAAACGCAATACTGGAGCTGTGAAGTTATATTTCAATGAGAGGTTTAGCTAGTTAAAACTTCAGCCTCCCAAAGGTATATGTTTGAGGATGACAGACGTGACTGCAGTCTAGAAGTAGTGAGAAGAATGATGATGTAATTCTGTAGTTACTGGTCTTTTTCTAGTGTGTGGTCCTTCTTCTAGTGTGTGCTGCACGTCATACTTTTTACATTCATTTAAAACCACAGAAGTGCGATAGTAAAAAAAATCCTTACACTAATGCACACGTCAGATATCAATGGGGAGGAGAGTGGCGTGATGAAGCCAATTTATAGATAGGGATTATTAGGAGGCCATGATTGATAAAGGCCAGGGAGAAATTAGGCCAGGACACAGGGGTAATAACCCTACTCTTTTCAAGAAATGCCCTGGCATTTTAATGACCACGAAGAGTCAGGATCTCAGTTTTATGTCTCATCTGAAGGATGGTTCCCCTTTTTATAGTATAGTGTCCCCATCTCTATACTGGGGCATTAGGGCACACACAGACCGCAGGTTAATCAGTAGGCCAATCAAACCTTAGCTTTCCCAGGAGGTCTCCCATCCAGGTACTGGCCAGCCTCACACCTGCTGAGCTTCAGTGCATTGACAGTTGTGAGATGCAGGGTGATATATCTGCTGGTACAGTTTACCTTAAAGTATATGGTAAAGCCCTTTAGCACTGCTAATGTGTGGATGTAAACTCTAAAGCTGTTAAGTAATGAATCTCCTCTAGTAGTGTGCTGTGAAATAGTTTGTTATGGTGATATTTAAAACTTTGGCATCCCTATGTAATCTAAATCAGATTTGCCCATTGCTTCACATTATCAATCGACTGCAGAGTTCTACAAGAAAAAAGAGATTTGCTGACACATTTGCAATGTTTCATAAAAGTGGTCTTTGTATTTGCTCTTAAAGAGTGTTTACTCACAGTAATGATTTGTATTACTTTTCACCAAGCGATTTACTGCTTCAACCCAATGACACTTTCATATTCTACATCAAAGCATACTTTTGAAAATCATAATTAATTGACCTGTTCATTACTGGCACATGAACAAAAAAAACTGTTTTACAGCGAAGGAGATTTTTCTCCAACTTGAGACATTAATTTTTGCTCATTGGCTTGCTTCTAATGTCAACTGGTTTTGATTAGGTTGCCGTCATTGTGTGAGTGTTCATTCTGGGAACTGAAACGCTTTCAAAATGTAAAGCAGACAGTAGCCTCATATAAAATTCTTTGTTAAACTGCTCAGTGAAAGAAGTGTGAGTCTTTGTTTTATCTGTGGAAATACGGCTAGGATTTTTCTTACCTCATATTTCATATTCTTGGAAGTTGCTTTAAAACCTATACAGCTTTATCCATTACATCATTAGTATTTGGTTAATGTTTACTTCACTGTTAGAAATGAATTCATTGACATATAACTGCCAAAAGTCAGGGTTTGGCTTATATTGTTTTGGATAATATTTTCATAAAACTGGGAATTTGTTCTGCTGCTAAAGAGATGTAATATGGGAATGTTTATGTATGCAATGAGTGGTCAGTATTAATAAATCTGATATCTTATCTTATCAGCTTCCTCACATACAGATATAAGAGGGATATTACAGTGACTCGAATGTAAGGTTTTATTCTGAAATATCCCAATTTTATTTGATGATGTCTTCAAAAGTAATATGACATAAAAATGCTGACAGGGGTTCCTATTCATAAAAAACTGTGAGATATTTTCTGTAAAAATAATAAATTACTAGACCACGCTTTGTTAAAATGCAACACTGAATTCTGCCAGCTTTCCACAAGAGGGCACAGATGGTATAGTTGAAGGGCCTCTTTTCATTCTTTGAAATGTTTCAGTAGAGTGCAGGTTTGTGTTTCCAGAAGAATGGCTGCAATGGCCAGCCTGATCATCTTGCTTGTTTAGTAATTAAATAAAGCCAAATGAACTGAAAACTTCATCTAGCCACATTGTTTGGAAGAGCCCAGAGTTGGGGCCTTAATCATCTGACTGGGAAGGCCATACCAGATGCACACAAACACAGAAGGGTTTCCCATTGATCCTCCTATATTAGCTCCCTGTTAGTTTCCAATTGTCTCTCTGGATCCTTATTTCACTATTGAGTGTGAAATAGGCCATTGAAGTATGACTGTGAAAAAACAAAACATCACCAAAAGCTCTGTGTCAATTAAGGTAAAATAGTCCAATACTTTAAATCTCCTACTCGTCTTCCATTATTGAAAGTATGTTATTAAACATTTTACTTTTAATGGCCTTTTACTGTTGTATTACTAAAAAATATTTAATTATTATTATTTTGCCACTGCTTTAATGTTCTTCTCTGCTTCTTTTCAGGCAATTCTATTTGTTTCAATTTGTATAGCTATGCTTTTTTGGCCCTGTTTTACCTTCGATAGAGTACTCTCTTTCTTCTGTCAATTTTTCTTAATTTCTCCACTAAAATACCCAGACCATATTTTCCTCGCCATCATTGTCGCAAGAATGGATATGTTTTATCCCTAAACATTATGCTTCTGATCATCCAAGTACAATCACCCTCCTTCTATTCACTCTGAACACATCTGTAGTTTGCCACTTATACGTTTTTTCTCATGCTGTCATATTCTGCTTTTCTAAAATAAGAAACCTTAATATTAGACTCAAGTTTTAGTATGCATCAAAATTTATGGTCACAATTTCCCAGTGGTTCTGTCATGTCTATTTTCCTTGATTATATCCTGTTTGTTTGAAAGGATTAAGTAAAAAATGAACGGCTTGCCTAGCTGGTGCTTACTTTCACAATCTAGGGTCAAAAGCAATCATTAACCATTTCAGCTCAATCAATTCTGAATTCTCCATCACAATAATCTAATTTAAGTGTGAAAATTGAAATCCCCCTGGTGATAGATCATCAGCTTTCCTACATCCTGTCCTGGTCTCAGTAAAGTAAAGTGATGTGAACCCATGTCTGCGTTAAGTGGTCTATGACATTCACCTTGTGCTCAGCCTTTACATTTTTTATCTTCCAGGTTTTGCTAGAAACCCTCTTGCCCACATCCTCTTACATCATCTCTCTGCCTTGCAAATTATTTTTGATATGCAGTCCCGGTTCACCAGCCCTTCAACCCTGTTTGCTTTGCTAAAAAAGTGTACCCATTAATTTTATATTCATGCCCATCATTCCCTTCTAGTCATGTTTCATTCATTCTTGTAAAGTCATAGTGCTCAGTCAATGAAATAGCAGCAGTTCCAAGGTCTTGCAGGACTTGCCTTATGCTTCTTGCACTTTTTTTTTCTTGCAGAATTTTTTTTTCTTAATACTGTCCAGGACTTTTCTGATCCCATCAGAATTGTCTCCATTGTGAGCTCCTTACTTCCCTATTCCCAACTTAAAAATTCCTCAACTCTCCAGTACTTGTCTGTGCAGGTCCCACGTGTTCCAGACGGATCGCCAATACTCCTTGAACCCTGTAAGCCTATTCTCCTCTTCTCTCACAATCTTTTGTGTTAAATCTCCATATTTTCTCTTTCTTTGCTGGGTTTCCATGTGGCCCTGGTAGAATTCCTCAAAAGACATTTTCCCATAAGGAATCCAAAGTACAGTACAGTGAATACCTATTTCTTTGTTTTTTTTTTAATTTCCATGTTGTTGTGCAAGTCAGTTCCAACGTGCCTTAAACTACAAAATCCTTGATCTGGGTCCAGACTAAATCAGAGCTTCTGACCCCACCCTCCCATTCCAGAATCCAAACCCAGCTCTTGATGACGGTACTGTGCTTGACAGAGGTTTCTCACATCCACCCCATGGAAGGCTGCCATCAGTTACTGGGCTTGAAATTACTGGGCGATTGGCAGTTGGTTCAAAATGTTGATTCAAACCAGGTCGTGGTCACGTATGACTTCAGTGTAAACTTAAAATATAGATGTGACATAAAGCAGAAGAAGAAGAATATAACAGCTTCTGATATACTTTTTATGAAAAACAACATTTTGTGCTATTGACATGACAGTTTCTCACCCCTCTAAAAAACCTGTTCACATAGACCAACAGGATTTACTCTTTATCTTGTACTGCGTTTTAGAATGCTGCTATAGAGTAATTCATATACCTGTAGATCACAGTGTGCGTCTCAGTGCAAACTTTACATTGAGCCAAAATGTCAGTACTATAAACCTTGTCATGGAGCTTAAGGCGTAGTACATCTAGCAAGAAAGTTTTCAATAGCCTCAAGGCAACAAAATGCAGGCATGTTTATGTTTCCTGCATCTGTGAGGGTGAGGTTCTCTTCCTGCTGTATTTATTTATACTTGAGGATTAAATGCTTGAGAACCTGGTTATTTAAACACATTTATATCAAGATCAACAAAGGAAGAGCATCAGCAACTGGCAAACATTGAACATTAAAAACATATAATTAGAAGAAATCCAGGAGTATTACTTTTACAGCACTCATCTTACTTCTATAACATGTACCCTTAATGTGTTTAGCCATAACAACAAGCAAAGAAATTTACGTTTCGATCCTTAGCTCTTATGGATTTCTTTGTCTGCTGGTCTTCACCACAACTGATCCCTTTGTCACTGATGCTACTACGTGCCTTTAACTGTCCTTTTGTTAAGGGTTTGCTGCCTTAGTTCTTACTGTAGGAGAATAATCTTATGAAGAACAGATACAGGTGGGAATAGAAATGTATCACGCCAAATGTATCTGCCACAATCAGCGTTTGTTTTTCCTTCTCCAGAGATCGAGTTGGTTACATTTCAGATAAGACTCCTGAATGACAGGTGGTCAATAATTGCTAGAGGGTTGGTATCAACTATTAACTCAATCAAAGCTTTAAGAACAGAAAGTCTTTTTGGAAAAAAAATGGCCACAAATTGACCGTTGATATCAATGAACCTACAATTAAGAATTGTGTTTGATTTTGAACAAACATAACCTTCATATTTGGCAGCATTACAACAGATAAAATGTGGAATAGTTTTGTAAGGACCATGGTGATAAATAACCACTGTTAAATACTGAACCACCAAAACTCCCATAGCCAAGATTTATGTTCAATGTACACATGGAGATTAAATTTTTAACACTTGTGAAAATAATTGTACAATCTTTTCATCCGTTCCTTTATCTACCAATGAGAGTAAAATGCTTTCTCTTGAATTCATTTCATAAATGTGGGAACATCTTTCTGAAACATCTTAGGATATCTCTTCTTCATATTTCTCCTTGTCTGAATGCTGCTGTTGCATCTTACCCATCCATTAACTGTGCATTCCTGCTAGAGATACTCACAGACTAATTGTTTTCCTTTGTTACATTTGTTTTACTTTTGAATTATTTCAGATTCATATTAATATCATTGGGTGGCACGGTGACAGAGTGGTGAGTGTTGTTGACTCATAGAGTTCAATTCTGACCTGGGGTGCTGTCTTTGTGGGGTTTGGATTGTCTTTCTTTGTCCACATGGATTCTCCCCAGGTTCAGTGGTTTTCTCCCCATTTGTTGAAAAACATACTGGTAGGTTAATGGGCTCCTGGTGAAACAGGCCCTGGTATACGTGTGTGTGATGAACTGGCATCCCATCCAGGGTGAATCCCTTCTTGTGCCCATTGCTAACTGGGACAGGCTCTGGCTCCCCTGTGATCCTGAATCGGATGGTGCAGTTTGAAAATGGATGGATGGATTAATATCCTTTCCCTCTCAGTGAGTAATAGCAAAAATGTACAACTGAACCTGGTGAAGTTCTTGTGTTGCTGTATTTTCAGTGTATTCTAGTTAAAACAGTTGCATATTAATAATAATAATAATAATAATAATGTATCATTCGTTACACTGTGTCTGTGTTGTCTGTGTTAAGCTGCTGTTGCACTGCAATCTCCCTCATGGGATCAATAAAGTATCTTTCTATTAGGTTCTGTGCAGTTTGCTGTATGGTTTCTATAACAGCATTTTTATTGCTGGCTATCTGTGTTGATCAAAGTAGATACAAGTCTGATGAAGATAACTAAAAACAGAGACATTGTTTAATATTTTAGAATGGCATAAGTTAAAATTTCTCCGTACACAGCTTTGTGGATGTACATTCTCTTGGAGTAACTTTCAATCATGAAGGACACTGCAGTGACGTGTGGCTTTCATTTTGTTCCCCTGCTTCTTCTGAGACATTTGGGTACATTCAATGCAGAAAGTAAATACAGATGTGGCTGTACTGACAGGGAAATAGCTGTAAAATTGTGATTGGGTAGCAAGAGGAGTTGCATATCAGGTTTGCTCATGGATGGAATCATGAGATTTGACATTAATATTAATAGCACACCTGAAGAATATTTTCATTTGATTTAGTTCTGATCATGGTATTCACATCTTTCTAAGTACTTTAGGAGGCAACTGTAATATAGCATAAATTAGACTTTATCTAATTACTCTGGTTTTTCTAGTTACTCGTCTGTGTCTGTTGCCTATCTTTTGTAAATCTATTATTCTCTACTGTCCGTCTCTCTAATGTTTGTGGTTTTGTTTAGTTCCATGTTATCATGTGAAAACAACACAATCCAAGTGGTTTCCAAAGTGTTTCTTGCACAGAATTAAGTGTGATAATATCATCCGCTTTATAGACGGCAACAAATTAGAAATAGAGACTGAGTATATTATCTGCTAGTGTTGTAATTATCAAACTGAAAGAGTCCATTTTAGGCTATATAAAATTAAGCTTAAAAGGTTCCTTTGCAATATGATGGCATATTTAACTTACCTAATACTAATCAATGTTAACTTAAATGTTACTGTAATTTAAGGCTTAAATTGGTAACAGATGCTAATGTTTAATTGCCCATTTGGACCCCCTTTATCATAATGTGGAAACTAGAAAAAAATATAATCAGTGGGAAATATATTTGAAAGTGCATTTGAAATGGTAACATTTGGAATTGAATTTCTCACCTTTTTGACATTAAAACATATCCATAAAAGTACAATTGAAAAAAACTACAATTCATTTTATTTACTTTATGGAGCTAGTTTTTTCCAAAATTCCATAAATAATACTGAAAGTCATCTGAAAACCATTTCACTTAAACGTAGCAATTACATCTTCATTTCTCACTTTGAACTTTGAAAGGTTTTAATTTTCAATCCAAGCAACAATTATTGCTTTGACTGGCTTTAGCCTCCTTTTCTAATTGATACCTGTGCAAAACGATGTAGAATAAACAGAGTAGCATCTGCGCACATTGTGGCCTGCAAAATCATCTGGTTAGCAGAGGAGCCCTGTTTCTGAGGGGACCAGCCACACTAGAATGTAATTAAGAAAGATTATTCGCTCTGCATGGATACGAAAGGTTCTGTGGGCTGTCAAAACATACCAGGATAACTGAAGGCACTAATCGGAAGGAAGAAGGATAGAAACAGATCTTTTCCCACCACCATGGGTAAACTGAAAAGGGAGTAACTTGGAATAGAAAGATACTCCAGATTTTATTGAAGTTGTGAAAAGGAAACACTGCAACTGTTTGCAAAGTGCAAGTCTGTGTAGTGTATCACTCCCCCACCGATTTCAATTCCGATTCAAAGTTAGTTCAATCATGTAGCCTTTACTGTACTTCAGCAACAAGCTATTTCTAATCTCTGTCCTGTCAGAGCTGCAATAACAGCACCATGGTTTTGAAGGGTGGGCACTTTTAATGGCATTGAAACAGCTACTGAACAATAAAGCAAGCCCTGTTAAATACCATGGCGTCATTGATTTGGAAAGAAAAATCCTCTTCAGGCATTTGTTTTACCCATTCCGTTATCTTTGAAGAGAGCACTGCATACACATTTTGAAATGCATCAGATGTAATAGCTACGCTGACTACTGTATTAGTATCCAAGTTGTACAAAAGAATAAACAGGGAAAACCACCAGATAACTCACTTAAAACACAGTGCACACATGGAAACTGAGGCATGCATGCAGTGGTTCTAGGAATGTGTAGACAAGTCGTTCAAATACCGATTGGAGAAACAGTATTGAGTATAAAAAAGTTTAATGTAGGTTTACAAGCAAATCAATCAAATGTGTAATAAAGTATGGATATATAAATATTACTAACTGCATACCAAATCAATTATAAATATAATTATAAATATTTAATCATAAATAAAACAGAAGTCATTTTGTCTAAACGTTTCCAAGAAATGCCAGATTTCTGTGAAATCTAATAGTTCTAAACAAGAATTACTTGCAGAGTGCATTATTTCAAATATTCTACAAATTTAAAAACAAAACTTTTGTATTTGCAGCATCAGAATTAATCTATGCTACTCTTCTTTTTATCTTGCTTAGGAAAGCTTATCTCTGCAGATCTCTAGTACTGTGTGTCTTTTGGTACACTGTTATACAATGATGTTTTTGAGAACTCTGTGCTGGCATCAGATTCCGGAGATCCTTGTGAGGACACTGTTAAGACTGACTTTTTGAGATGCAAAAGTCAGACGGGTCTGATGTCACCATAAAAAAAGACCACTTCTTGGCTATGCATAATAATAAAATCTTAATCGCTTTTGTTCATCTGGAGATAAAGGCCGTGCAGTCCAGACAGCATGTCTGTCTGTCTACAGAGTTGCTAGGCTGTGAATAAGGATTGTTTGCTTGTGTCTCTGCAGTGAGAATGGATGAGGACACAGAAGCAAAATCTGTCTGACACACAGATTGTTTTTCATCCGCTCTCTGTTTGAAGAGACATGGCAACCTTTGACAAAATGAACAGGAATCTTACTCAGAGGAGAAACCTCAACATTCAGAAGGAGAAAAACCCAGTGGGCTGAATGGGTGCCTCCAGTGGCATTCATCAGTATTAGATCAGCTGCTTGCTATGAACGCCCGGACAAGAGTCTGGATGAACAGTACAGTAGTGCTTTTGTTTCACACAGCGCTACAACAAATTAGAAATGACTGTGTGTGAGGGGTGATATTGGTGACAGAGAAAACCTTTTATATAGTGTAGGTTATGCATCAAATGAAAAAGGGCATGAGGGCTTAAGAGGGAAACTGAAATATTAAAAAATGTGGTGTATAGCTTGTAGGCAAAAATGTATATATACTGTATATAAATGTGGATTTGAACAGATCATTCAGATCCAGATATTATCTTTTCTTGAGATGCACAACTTACTGGTGTCTACCTGCTTCCTTTCCTGTACTAGGGAATCACCATGCTTAAAATGACATGCACTGAACAATGGTTAGCAAAGTTTTTTTTAAGTGGAAGCTGGGGATGAAAAAGGAGCACACCAGAGATAATTAGGGACTTGACTGCTTTTCCTTCTACAGCCCACCAAAAACTTTCAAAGACAGATTAAAAAATTTAAACCATGGAACCAAAAACCCAGATCATTAGTGTGATCCCCTTAGATCAGAACAGAACAATGTTGCGGTCTGCTCTTTTCTTCTTTCACCCATTTCTTTTGTGCCCTGTTCTGTCTTTTCCTGCCTTCTGTTTTATGCCTGAACTCCTACGTGGACAGGATAGGTGCTTGAAATCTCTCTGTTTAGCCACACCCCCTCACCGCTACCTGTCAGTCACAGACAAGCACCACTGTCTTTGTTCATTGACTGATGTCCTCATCTTTTTTCAGAGTCTGGATGTATGGGGCGTCAAAGTCACAGAAAGCACCCAGACACTGCGAGACCTTCGTGGAAAAGGCGATTTCTGAAAAGAAACACAAACCTTCGTCATCATTCTTTTATTGAATGGGTTTTGCCACAGACTCCTGGTTTGCTCCCTCCTCCTATACATTTGCTGGCTGCTTTAACTTGGGTCTCTAGAATTGTCCCTACATGATGGTGTGCATGCCCCTTGACAGACTAGTATCACATCCAGAGTGTAGTCCTCAACTGTTGATAACAGATTAGCAGATTGAACAGTTTACAGGAGTATAACCTCACTTTTAGATAGAATATGAACAATACAATGGGGTACCCACTGTTTACCACTTACCACATTAAGAGATAAGAACATCAAGAAGAAGGGGGCCGTTAGGTCCATCTACACTGTTTGAAAGCAGTACACTTCAGCTCACAGAATTGAGACCTCACCAGAATTGTATTTGCCTGAGAAATATGATCAGAATTATTCTGAATTAATTCTGTTATTAAGTCTAACAATTAAACAAATGATAATTTTCTAGAACTGTCCGCAATTTTAAGTTTATGTCAGCACTCATCCCACTGTGACTTTGTAAGTTATAGGGGTTAACTGGCAAACACTTTCAACTAAATTAAAATATCTATTCCAAGTGTTATTGAAGGTGTATAGTTGACATTTATGTTATTTGAATATGAACGCACACATTTTCATTTGCTTTCAGAATGGGTCTGTAAAATAACAGACAAATCAAAAGATTCCATATGTAGCCTGTAGGAAATATACAAGTATCCGAGTGATTTCTATACTTTTATGTTTTTTTGAAGCATATGGTACTTACAAATGGATAGAAAAAAATCTAATGATAATACAAATATCTGTGCTTTTGGAGTACAGTACTCAACCTTATACATCCCATGATCTGCATTTTTACAAAGCTAGAAACTGGCAACTGTAAATGGCAACAATGTCAGTACTGTCCTTTATGTGTAATAAATCAATACATGTTCTTTAATTGGTTTTAGCAGATGTTTTTGTGCCTTGTGTGGTAGTTTAAGGTCAGATGACTGTGGTCAGCTCAGACATTGTATTTCATCATAAAAAGTTGTAGTAACAAATGTGTGAGGAGCAGCTGAGATACGGAGGTCATGACTCACAGACTGATGTCTGCGCTTAATTTGTGCTGGTGCTCAGCACCAGTACCTCTCAGATTTAAGCCCTCACTCTGAGACCATTAAGCAAAACTGAAGTAATGACGTAATAAGTACTTATCGCAATTACAAATCAGAAATCACGTTGAAGATGGTTGTTATCTCATTGACTTGATTACCTTTCTAAAAAGAATTTTGATTTGCTCATCATGTGTTAATACTTTCAAAATAGACATAAAGATAAAAGAGATGTGGAGCCTCTCGTTTTGCTGCACTGCTAAAACTAAATAGGATTGACATACCTGTAGGGTGGTTGCGTGTTCATACATTCAACAACATACAGTATTTTCCCATAAATAAGGAGAAAATTGTTCTTTAGACGAACATACAATCCACTCCATCTGCCTTCTAATGCTAAAAAAAGTGCCTTAATTGTGTTACACACCTGCTAAGACCCTTTTTTTAACTGGATAGTTTAGTTTAGTTTCCTCTTGTCGTAAAATGTTTTAGAGGGGACGAGCCCCTGGGAACTCCAGGATCACAAACACTGTCCCTGAGGTCAGGAAGCTAGAGTGGCGTGTCCCTCATACTGACCAGCTGTCCCGGAGTAACGACAGGTGCAGAAGAGAGGGTGAAAGAAGGTACTGGCTGTGATTCCCATTTAAACCCACTGAATCACCGAAGTGTTGAAGCCCTGAAGAGCACTTGGAAAAAAAAAACCTGCATGAATTGCAATGGCAGGTACGATGCAGTAGGTTCTCAACTTAAACTCTCACAAAATGTCGTGGTAATCACTGTACCTTGGCACATCACTCCTCTTCAGTCTCAGACAGGGGGCACTTGAGAGAAGCATTAACAATTCTAGAAGACTGTGATGGATTCCAGTTCTCGGGCTTGTGCCCACACCGCTCCCATCCCAAGTCGTCCCTCACCGCATGGGCACGAACCCAGGTCTCCAGTGTCGCTCAACAGGGGTCTTGCCGGCTGAGCTAAAGAAGACCTTCCTCAGCCCAGGCGGCCAAGATCCCTGTTACGCGCAGGGGCATACAGTATTTGTTACAATATTATGACAAAGTTGAATCCATTGGATTTATGGAATAGCTTTGTAACTGGGCCCCAGGGACATGAATGGAAGTTAAGAGGAAATGCCCAATAAGAAAAATTTCTTCAAGCAAGGACTAGCTGGCATTTGAAACTCACAGTTGTGTTGTTGGAGCTGATTTGATACCTCAAGAAACAGCTAGATGAGATTCTCGGATAAATGACGTACTTTTAACCAACGCATGTGCTTAACAGAAATTACTGGTTACTACATAGTCTGTCAGAATTTGATGCTCTCAAAGCAACACAATGCATTATGCATGGTCAACTGAGGTACCCAGTGATCCTAATTTTCCTCAAAACGTGAAGTAATAAGTAATAACATGGGAAAAGTTACAAATGAGAGGAAGTCATTTGATCCATCTAGCGTGATTAATAATTAGTAACTAATTGATCAGAAGGTCTGGATATCAATTTTGAAGGCCAGTCATTTCTTGATAGAAACCAAGGTATCAACCAAGGTATCATTCCCACATCCTTTTGTGTAAAGAAGTGCCTCTTGTTCTCATTTTTAAATGCCCTTTCATGTAGTTTCCTCTTATGTCCTGTGGTTTGTGTTGCACTGTTTATCCTGAAGACATCCACAGGCTAACTGTTAATGCCTTTGGGGATTTTGAATTATTGAATCATGGCTCCTTTGTAGTCTATGTTCTGATTTAGTTTCTTCTGCCTGTCACTGTAGGGCATCCATTACACTTCTCTATACTGATTCCAGAGCATTGGTCCTTGGATTATTACTGTTAAATTGTTCATTTTCAGTGCTTTGGATCATGAAAACGTCTGCCTCCTTATTGGTAAATATTATTTTCCTCGCATTGCCAGAGGCATGTTAGTACTTGCCTGTAGCATATTCCTAATACTTTACCTTCAAAGCTTTAAAGCTCTTTATTCTAAAGTGGAAATCTGCTGATACATATATTTACTTTATGCTGCAGTTGCAGACATTAATATTAACAGCCAATGTCTGAAGCAACTGTATTAAGTGTCTTAAATAGTCAGTTAAGCTGTTAATAATTGCCAATGGTAATGTTCCATGTTTACTAAACTGTATTCATGAGTAAGTGCAATACTCAATAATTAGACATGTCTGCAGCACTAGATCCCTTAGCTTAAGAAATAAAAAGATTTGCATAAGTGAGCTTTAGATTATTCTGTCTCGTGTAGCAGTGAAGAACAATGTGATGAAAGTTAACAGTAGAAACATTGTAGTGTGAGCTGAATTTAAGAATATTCTATCTACAGTAGCAGATGGACTACAGATGGGAAAAGTGTTAGCCAAAAAAAAGGAAGGAAAAAAAATAGCAATGCATGATAAGTAAATAGGAAAATTCCAGGAATGATTTGAGGAAGTATTACCATGTGGTTGTCCTTCCAGTGCAGGTGAAACAGAAGCAGAGGGAGTCAGCAGTGGCCGACAGCAGTGATGTATTAACACAACTTTCAAACAAAAGGAAGTTATACGATGCAATAATAAGGACGGATGAATAACAAGTGTCAGTATAGTAATATCCAGGTGGATGCTGCACATTGGTGGTGGTGGAGGGGAGTCCCCATTACCTGTAAAGCGCTTTGAGTGGAGTGTCCAGAAAAGCGCTATATAAGTGTAAGAAATTATTATTATTATTATTATTATTATTATTAATGGCAAACCTGGCTAAAAATAACAACATACAGGAAATCACAAAGAAACAAACTCTGTCAAAGAGCTGTCACACCACTCTACAGGAATGCGTGCTAGTATGTATGCAGTACCGTACATGAACCAGTGAACAAAAACACTTTAGTTGAAATTAGACGTCTGTGACAGGTTTTAGGGCCTTGACATCTTTTGTTTGTGCAAAGAGAACTTTCGAAAACAGTGAAGGTGAGGTATGGCAAAGATCCATTTACTACTTCCCCTTTTCATGCACAAAATGCAGTATGTGTGATCACTGAACACTGATGATGATATATTTCTAAACCTTGGAATAAACAGCTTTTCCCACTCTACAGCAGGAAGAAGGTTTCCCTAGAGAAAATCTTTAGATGCCTCTCTCTGGTTCTTCACAACCACATTGGTGCAGCAAACGTTTTTATTTTATTTTATCATCTTATTATATGGTCTAATCTGTGTGTTTGTGTATGTGTATTTGTATGTGTTTGTGTGTGTGTGTGTGTATATGGGTATGGGTATGTGTATGGGTACAGTATGTGTATTTGTATGTGTTTGTGTGTGTGTACGTATATGGGTATTGGTATGTGTATTTGTATGTGTTTGTGTGTATGTATATGCCTATGTTTATGTCCATGTGTATGTGCATATACTGTATATGTGTATGTACAGTATGTATGTGTATGTATACAGTATTTATATGTGTGTATGTAGATGTACTGTATATGTGCGTGTGCATGAGCAATATAGAGTGATTACTATTAGAATTAGTGGTGATTAAACTCTGTTTATCATTTTTAATCCTATTACACTGATGTTGGTTGATGTGGGCTTATATTGGAATAAGTTATTTACAAAAAAGCAAAAGTGTCATACCATAGTGACCAAGGCTTGGTTGCTTACAGTACATTGCATATTTAAGTAATAAGAAAATCCAATTCTTGGGTGTAGTTAAATTGTTTTTTTTTCCATTTCATTAACATGAATAAGTTAAGCTCTTGATTGAAGTGTACAGTTCATTACAATGTTTTATGGTTTCATAACTGAAATAAAATACACACATCGTCTGTTACATTGTATTTTCAATGGAAATTAAACTATAGTTTAATGTTGTTTTCCATGCTTTAGAGAATTTCTGTGTGGTCCCATATTTTTGACTGACTGTTTTTCATAAGAGCTTTTAACTCTGGTCACCCTACTGCTGCTCATAGTTTTAATGATTTCCACTCATTGATGGAATCACTAAAAGTCCCAAAAACATTATGGGCATTAGATGCTGAAATGCCAATTTAGCATCATATCAGGAAACCTAACATTTTCTCCAGTAAATACAGCAAATAAAGTATACAATATATGGAATAGAGAGGTACTGTAAATGAGAAAAAGTGATTCTTTATCATAGCAGACAGCTATGATGTCCAGAGGAGCAAAGAAGATTTTATCTGGATATTCAAGATATTGAGGGAACAAAAGTAAAAAGAATTTGATCACCCGAGGAGCACATTCTAAAGTACAGAGCAGGCCAGCTATACTGAACAGGCTAGTTTATTTGATGCTGTTAACTTGTGGAGTGGAAGAACAAGGGAAGCTCTTGTTTGCTTGTGGTTGACAAAAACTATTTCCTGTGGTACCTCAATGAGCCTCAGACTATAATGATAACTCAGTTAACCTTTTTGTGGTTCAAGGGTTGCTGTAAGGGCAGCAGTAATATATCTAGCTATAGGCACAGAACAGGACTGAAACTGCAGATTCTTTATAATTTGATTTTTTTTATTTTGTATCTTTATATCTAAGTATTGACTTCATGAATTAAAGGGGAACCTCAAAGATATTTTTATATTTCGGGGTTAGAAAGAATCAGCATTGATGAGGGCATTTCAAAACACAATAGAAGTAAATGTAAATCACAATAGAACAAAATGTACATAGTGACTTGTAAAACCTCCAATGTACACAGTAACTTGTAAAACTTCTGATTTACATCACAAAGTAGACATCATTTCCATGTATGTGCAGCACCATAGTGTGTGATTCAGAACAAGGCAACAAAACTTCAGGTGACATGATTCAGCCTTATTACATTGTAAAGAAGCAGGTTTGTGAAAACATCTCCTTTAATCCAATAGAAATATTAGTTTAGATTTGGAGACGGTTTTGCCGACAAATACTACTTATTAACTCTGCACCCAGATCATGCTGGAACATTTCTGTGATGAAATGTCTGCTGCATGGCCTGAACTTATTCACTCATACATTGCATTACATTAGTTTTTATAGTGACTAGTGAGCAGGAAGGGTCACGTAATGTCACAGTTTGTGGGAACTCTTGCTCTTCCCTGAGGCAAGACCAGAAGTTTGTGACAAAATGGCGACTTACAGTACTTTCACAATGTTCACAGATTTTGTGCTTAGTTTGAAATTGGTAAAAACAAATTATAACGTCAGTGAATTTATTTCATTACCAATATTTAATAATTGGTCTGAGAAATTGGGAGCGCAGATCCCCTTTAAACCTTTTTTTTTTTTTTTTTTTTTAGCCTTTGTTTTGAAAAACAGTACTTTAAGTCTGCTTTATGACTAATTTCAGTGCTACAGTTGCTATGATGAAATGATATAAAAACATAGCTTATACTGGAATTTAGAAGTTCATCAGGCCGACGGTAGTCTAGTTTCCAGAATTAAGAAAAAGGAGAGTGGAATTAAGCAGCAGAGCTCTCTCTCTCAATGGGACACTGGTCCACTGCAGGGTTAATTGAGGGATTCAATTGAATTTTTACCAATTTCAGGGTTTTTCAGAACCCTCTTGGACACATCTCCTGGATGACTAGCCATGGTGTCTGGACGTTTTACAGGCTATGTAAATCTCAACGATTTTTAAGATGAAATATTTGTTTTGTTTCTCACACCAAAATGAACTTTGTGTATACTTGCTGCTAAGAACTGAGAGCCCTTTATTGTTGTGGTTCATATTTGCTGGGCTTAAGAAGAAAATAGAAATCCAAAATGTTTTTGAAGAAGCTGGAAACTGTACATGTTAATTATCTTTGGTTAGGGGAGATTACTGTGCCTTTGTGTGGACACAACTGGGGCCATTTAGCAGAGACCTGAGTGGTGAATGTCTTCAGAGAAGAGTATAATGTAGAAAGTAAATTGGAAAGGAATAACACTTTCCCTTATTTACTTTCTGGGTTTGAGTTTTCTAGTGCAGGTTTTAACTACAAATAGTTTTGCAAAATCTTAACGTTAAATTTGTTACTCATCTTAAAACGCCTAAAATATATGTGAATAAAATAACATTTAATTTACAGGAAAGATCTATTTAAGATGGGAGTGTGCTTAGAACAAACTTTATTATTTGGAAGGAAGTGAATATTTTTTTCAGCACAATTCAAAATGGTATGAGCTTGACTGTTACGCAGTTATTAAAATGATGTCTGCAAACGTGTATGATGTCTGCAAACAAACAGTATGTGCTATGTAATGGTCTTTTCTGTATTCTTTGTCCACTTCTGCCCTCAAAATTATAAAGGACTTACTAATCTTGCAAAATAAGAAGGTAAGACTTCAGACATTTTACACAAAATGTTCTGGGAGTTTGGGGCAAGCTACCTTATCACTTTTAAACTATTAAAGTGATTAAAACTGAGACTTCCAAAAGTTATGCAATAAAATGTTTTTAGTTAGAAGATGAGAGGTGAAGACAAGAAGATGGTTCTGACATTATTGAAATGGGAGGTGTAATTTTAATGAATTACTTAGAACTGATACCCTAAGTTTCAGTCCAAAACCCCAAGACCAGTACTTCTGACTATTCCTATGAAATAGTTTTAAAGGATGATGAAGGTATTAGCATTGACTAATTATAATTGTTTTCCCAAAGAATAAGCTATATTGTGAATTCTAGGTCAAATGTAACCCAGGAATTAAGAACATTAGAAAAGCTACAAATGAGAGGGGGCCATTTTACCAAAGTGGAGTTGGTAATTTGTTTTATTGGCAAATTTATTTTAGTTTTTTTTTTCAAATTACCTGTGACCCTGGAACTGTGAAGCAGTGGTACCAACTGCCATGAAAAACAGATTTCATAGTTAAGAGAAAATCTGGAAGCTTGAAAGTCTTTGTGTATGCAGACCTACATACAGGTTGAGGAATTGTGTGGTTGCAAAATATTTTCTAAAAATATGAATCGCAGAGATTGTCAGCTTGTACATGACAAGAGTGGTCCTCTGTTTCAGATTCAAACTCTATTTAGGCATAAAATATTGACCTCGGAGTCCCCATTACATGCTGTACATGAGTAGACCATCATCTGAAACAGTTTGCATCAAAGTTCTTTCTTACTTTTTTCAAAACATTAAATTCAATCTGCATACAACAGATTCATAGCAGATCATTAAATTCATGGATGGTAAGGGTTTTGTGACGTCTGTGTTAATAAAAGGTCATTACATTTTTTTTTTACAATCTCTATACAAGTCTGGAAGAAAATGCTAAGTCAACAATTATTGCATAACCCACTGATTCAAACTGAACAGATTTAAACCAGATAACAGTGGTAAAAACCTCCAATTGCTGAAGCAGTTCGCACCAGTTAGGTGAAGTATACAGTATCTGTATAATGTAGGATTGGGATGGAGTTTCAAGAAAAATATGAATATGGAGATTTGTTATTAATATTAGTAGACTATTCATATTCATATGTGTTCATAAAATGCTGAAAACCACTGAATTAAACAATATCCATATCCCTTATATTTGGAAAAATCAAATGTAAGGATCTGATATTCTGTCAAAACTTTTTTTGAGCATTATTGGCAGCATGAAATCCCAGTGCTTTTGCATACATCTGACAATAATTACACTGCAATCTTAATGTTGTAATTATCATGTACTCTGTACTTCATGCTATAAATTTTATTTGTATTCAATTTTTGAAAGCCAAAGATGTTTTCTGGAGCTCTTGGCAATGCTGCACACTTTCTAAAGAGAGCTGCAAAGTTTTGTGTCATGCTTCTACCTGAAACAAAATTTGTACCTTTACTGCTTCAAAGGTTTTAGTCCCAGTGTATGGACAATTTGTTGGAAAGTTTTTGATGCAGCGAATACTGACAAAACATAAAATGACTAAAAATATTTACAAAAACACAATCTGGTTGGTTTAATTTCCCAATGACATCTAGGGAGATTGAGTGATCGATAACGATCGATAAAGAGAATGAATGTGTAAATTTTAAATTTGAGAAATGTGAACTTGATGAAATATTACATGACATGACTTCTGTGCCAGACTGAGAATATTTACATTAAGTAGTACATAGACCTGGAGCTGCACATGAGACGATTCACTCACTCATTGTGTGCATCAAGGATAAAATGTGCACTGTGCACTTTCCTTATGGTAATATAGATTTAGATAAATCCTTGCTGTTACGACCGTGGACAGATGTTCGTGTCGGGTCTTGTAATAGACCCTATGCGATGTGGTAAGAGCTGGAGAAAACACACAGGGGTTTAATAGTGCACAAAATAATAATGACAGTCCGTGAGACAGTGAAAGGGGGAGACAAAGAACGGCATCCAAATCCAAACGGGTCCAAAGGCAGGTCAGGGGACAGTCCGGGAGTTCAGCGGCGAGTAATCCATCCTGGGATGCGACAAGGTTAAAATCTCCGGGAGGGGGGAAAACACAAACAGACAAAACATGGAGATCCAAGGGTGATGGGGCGAGATCCTCCAGACCCCAGGCTCAGGAAGCGGGAGGTGTCAGGGATGAGGCCTATGCCCTCAGGAGATGGACGTAGAGTTTCCTGGTGCTAGGCGGGCCTCGAGACACCCTTACCCTAATGTTGAGCTCCGAGGACTGGAGGAGCTAGTGTTTAAATACACATAACAAGGTACACCTGGGGAGTTAACAACAATTACAGGAATAATTCCGGGAGTAGTGGGACAGCACAATTCGGAAGGGAGTGTATAGACACGGGGAGGTAATGGGGAACTGGGCTGGTAGACGAACAGGGGGGCGTGACGAAGATGCTTGGGAGGCAAGGTCCAGGCAAACAAGTCCGAAGTGTGTTCGTAGGGAAATCCGTGGGGAGGCAAATGTCCAAAGCCGGGTGATCAATCCAAGACAAAGACAAACGAAGTTAAAAGCCGGAACGGGATCCGGCGAAGGGTCAGGGAAAAAGGGGGAATGGGACCAGGTGCTCCAAGTCCTGGACTCGGCTGGTTCAGGACGCCGATAGGAGGCGAATATCCTCCGAGCCGCGGGCGTAGGGCGACTTGGTGGTAGGCGGGCCTCCGGGCGTCCTTGTTCCAATGCAGAGCCCCGAGGACTGGAGGAGCTAGTCGTTGAATAATACACATAACAAGGTACACCTGGGGAATTAACAACAATTACAAGAATAATAATGGGAGTATTGGAGCGCCCTCTAGGGAGGGATGTTGGGCGTGACACTTGCCTTATATACTGTATCATATATGTATTTGTATGAACAGGAAAAGTACAAGTTTTCAAATTACACATTGAGGAGTTTGCAGAGATGTGCTATGTTGATACAGAGCACTTGTTCTTTATACATGAATGTCTAAATTCTGGACATATTGAAGTCTGTTCAGCACCTTAGAAGATACCATAACCAGAGGTCTGTATTGTTAGGCACATGGAAGATATATACCTTACTACATCTCCAAACACACGCTTCAAGTGATAGCATTGGATCAAAAGTAACACCAATGTTTCTAACTTAATTCAAAGCTTGATTTCAGCACCATCAACACCAAAACACTGAAGTGAGAAATTCTGCTATGTTTGAGTAGGAAGCCTACAGTATGAGCATAAACAATTTAACCTTAAAAAGTTTTCTATCATGTGTATTTTAATGTTGAACAGACTCTTTTAAAGCAGCAGAAGTACTGTAGTATCTGATTGTATCTGCAAAAAGGTATTGAAATGTTTTAAGGGTAGATATTTTCCACACTCTCAATAATAAAAAAAATAATTTTCTTCTATATCTTTTGACAGTTTCAAAATTGTTTGGCTTAAGGACTGATAGTATGCTTTCAGAATTAACTAAAACCAAACCTGTTTCATGCTTGATCATATTGGCTTTATACTTTCTTCATTGATAAAACATGAAGAATAGTGTTGTCAGGGAAATATGAACCTTCACCTGCCTCTAAGAGGTTACTCTTTTCTCCTTAGTGCCACTTATTTCTTTTCACACAGGATGTTGGGAAATTGCATGTCAAAGGGTCAATCTTTCTGATCTCCAGGTGTGATTCACATAATAGGACATTCCCAAAGACCTGTGAAAACCACCCTCTCTGACAATGAAAACAACATGCAGAATGACGACATTTGTTTTGATTTGACCTTGTTATGCAGTGTGAAATACCCAGACTAATCTAACAAGAAAGCAGTAAAAGTGACAAGAGGTTTTAACGGAGGAGGGATTTTCATAAAGCAACAGCCCAGATGTGGAAGATTTCTGCTTCCAGAACATGCAGAAACAACCAGAGATGTAGCTGTGTTTGGCAAAACATTAAATCCAGGTGGGGCTGCACACTGGTGGTGGTGGAGGAGAGCCCCAATTACCTGTAAAGCGCTTTGAGTGGAGTGTCCAGAAAAGTCTTATATAAGTGTAAGTAATTATTATTATAAGTATTAAAACACTCAGAAGGCCAGAACAATAACTGTTAAAGATGAAAATTTTCCAGCAACAATACTCTGAGCACAGCCTATTCATATTGTACTATTATTTTTTTCTTATGATATTAGAGCCATGCCTTGCTCTTCACATGACCTCACCAGGGAAAATTAAACAAAAATACATTTCACACGTGCTCTACAATTTGATGCTTTAATTTAAACAGCATTAACAATGACCTTCAACTAAATGTGCCCGCAGCTATATCATGCTGCAAATCACAATTGACGTCCCACTGAAGCTCAGCAGGTGTGAACCTGGTCAGAACCTGGATGTGAGACCTCCTGGGAAAAAACTATGGTTGCTGCTGGAAGTGGTTTAGTTCAGTTTATTTGTCATACGCACAAATGCAATGAAATGCTTATAAAAAGTACGGGGTGCTCACTTTGTGGTCTGTGTGGGTCTTTATGACCCAGTGTAGTTGCTCAGGAGACTATACTGTAAAAAAGGTGCTGTCCTTTGGATGAAATGTAAAACAAGGGTAAATCTACTCATTGGTGGTGGCGAGCAGTACCCATTATCTCTATAGTGCTTTGAGTGGAGTGTCCAGAAAGTGTAAGGATCTTATTATTATTATTATTATTATTATTATTATTATTATTGTAAACAGAAGTATTCCTCAAAACTTTACTTTTAATAGTTACACTACATAAATGTACAGTTAAACCATCTCAGGTTTGTTCCCAAGAGTTCACAATGATTTAATGCACAGAGACAACCACATAGACCTAGATAACTATTAGACTGAGACTGAATTCTTTATGGGGTCCTGACTCAATTCCATACTGAGTTTGCACCATCTCTCCTGCCTGAATGTCCCCATTAATGTGACTGGAAAGTAACCTCTCACTCTCTTGTCTCCACCTGTTCTGTTGTGTAATAAAGCCTCTGGCAAATAATGGCTACAGATGTCCCAGGTATGTACATCAGTGTGCATCAGTGGTGAATGGAATAGTATTTTGTGACAGCTTTGGGATCCTTTGGGATAAGAAGCTCTATACAAGTGCAGTTGTTGTCACCATTATCTACCTATGTATGCAATAATGGACAGCATATAGTTAGGTTGGATGTCTTATTCTCTAACATACGTATTGAGTCCAGTCTAATCAGATTTTTGTGTTTCTGGCCCTAAAATAAACTTTCTTCAGTTTCTCAGTCTTTTGATATTGGGACAAGAATGTGGTTCTTAAGGAGAACTAGAAGAACATTATCTTCCTTTTTGAAGCTCTGGCATTCCTAGGGTATGAGAAGATTCAGAACACCACTTCTGAGTACTTCTAAATATTCACAGGAATATACAGTAACTATAGAAAGCAATACACAGAGTTTAAGACATTTAATCTAGTAATTAGTCTTCCCGTTTATTTGGGCACTGTATAGCAGTTCTGAAAGCTAAAGAGGTTTCTCCTCTTTTTATATCCATTAACAATATTGTTGCCTCTTTCCGAAACCTGGAGTTTTCTCTATTTTCTTAATGTCTGGTTATAAAATGTTATTCGTGGAACTGTTGCCTGAAAGGCATTCCATTTCTCTTGAAAGAAAAACAGATGGCCCTAGGGGTTAAGATTCAGGTGATCAGCAGCTGTTGATTAGCCCTTTACGCCTGAGAGACAGAGTTAATGAAAAGATTGGCTCCCTTTTGTGGTTGGGCAGAAGTCACACCTGTTGGCTCTCTGAATTGTTCTCCAGTGGCAACTGTTTAATGCAAGCTTGTCCAAAATTACAAGATAGATAGATAGATACTTTATTGATCCCGTGAGGGAAATTGCAGTGCAACAGCAGCTTAACACACACAACACAGCCACAGTGTAACGAATTATATAATAATAGTACAATACATACAATACAAGAGTTACTCACAGTCCGGACGCACAAGAACAAACTAGAACAGAACAGTACACAGAAAATCGTATCACACTCATATCACACATATGAATATAAATATAGATGTAACTATAGATATAAATATAAATGTATTGCACAGGTCCCTGGCATATATTGCACAAAAAGTGGTTGTAAACGGGAAAAAGAAAAAGAAAAAGAAAGAGAACAGATGTAGCAGTAGATGTGTAGATGCGTTTAGTCCAGAAACAGGTCACTGTCGATGTTGCCTCTGCCAAGACGCAAGGTAGATGCGTTGTATAGTCTTATGGCAGACGGCAAGAATGACCTCCTGTAGCGCTCCGTGTCGCACCGTGGATGAATCAGTCTATTGCTGAACGTGCTCTTCATTCCTGCAAGCCTGTCATAGAGGGGATGGGAGAAGTTGTCCATGATGGCCTCTAGTTTGGACATCATTCTCCTCTCAGCCACTACCTCCAAGGAGTCCAGGTCAAACCCAATGACAGAGTTTGCTCTCCTGATGAGCTTGTTCAGCCTTTTGGAATCTACTGCTCTAATCCCAGAGCCCCAGCACACCACTGCATAGAAAATGGCACTCGCTACCACCGACTGATAGAACATGTGTAGCATCTTACTACACACATTGAAGGACCTGAGCCTCCTCAAGAAGTAGAGTCGGCTCTGTCCCTTCTTATAGATGGCCTCGATGTTCTTAGACCATTCCAGTCTATCGTCGATGTGCACTCCCAGGTACTTGTACGAGTCCACCATCTCCACGCCACTCCCATGGATGTAGACAGGAGTAGGTTTGACCTTTTTCCTCCTGAAATCTACCACCAGTTCCTTTGTCTTTGTAACATTCAGTTCCAAGTGGTTCACCCCACACCACTCCACAAAGCTGCTGACCAGTCCTCTGTACTCCTCCTCCTGCTCACCCTTGATACATCCCACAATTGCAGAGTCATCTGAGAACTTCTGCAGGTGGCATGACTTTGAGTTGTACTTAAAGTCCGAAGTATAGAGGGTGAAGAGGAATGGAGAAAGAACTGTCCCTTGAGGTGCCCCTGTGTTACTCACTACCTGTTCAGACACACAGTTCTGAAGTCTCACAGACTGTGGTCTGCCTGTCAGGTAGTCAGTGATCCACGAGGTCATGGAGGCATCGACTTGCATCTCCTCCAGCTTCCTCCTTAGAAGTAAGGGCTGGATGGTATTGAAGGCACTGTTTAAATCAGTGGCAGCCTCTGCCTTAACCTTTAAAATCTGTGACATGGCGGTATTTTAATTTTTTTTCTTTATTTTTCATTAGAGGCCTTTCTACTTTATTGCTACTATACTGATAAAAGATAATGAGCAAATGAAGATACAAAACAGCTAAGAAAATTATACCCTCACAGAACACCCTTCTGGAATCAATGCCAGAGCTATACCTAAACTACTCCACATTTGCAGCAGCCATTTGTACAGAACACACACAAGGGTTCTTTCACCATTTCACCATTATTTTCACATGTGTTTATATATTATATACAATGTTGATCTCTTTCTGTATTACTGTTCCTTTTTAACATCTAAATATTAACCCATAATTGCCATTACCAAAACGTTCCAGACTCATGTAAATCAGATGTTTTTTTCCCACATGTATCACCTTACTTGCTGTGAAATGTGAGTTTAGCAGTGTATGGAATTAGAAAATACTGTCTGCTTTACAGGAATACTGCAGACAAACAAGTACAGTATGCTAGAAGAGATTTCTAAGGTTGCATTAGCAGTCTGGCAGCAATTTGTGAACAAGGTTAGGATTGTCACTGAAAATCCCTAAAGATTAGCTTTGAATATTTTACTGTACTGTTTTCAAGAACATTGAAGTGTCATACATTGATTTATCCTTAAAAAATAATAGCTAAAATATATACATCTTGTCTTATATTTTATGTGTGTTTTCAGATAAAACCTACTGAAGTATCCATAAATGTACTTTGCCTTGAGCTGCTGGTCAGGGTGTTACTCTGGGGAACTTTTTAAAATAAAGTCTTGGTTCTCAGTATGGACCCCAGGGGAAGCCAATAATAATTCAAGTGTTAGAGTCAACTAAAATTTCTTTGTGCTTTATAGTGTATTTTCTTTTTCATCCTGCAGGTCAAAAATGAAAAATGGTATCTTAAAAAATTTACAGACCACAGTTTATTTAGCCAAGGTCTGAGTAATTTGTTTTTATATATATATAATGTGGCAGACATACAGTACTGTAACTTTGGTTGATGGCTAAGTGTTGCAGATGTATACACCTTAATATGTATGTTAAAAATGCAGCCAGAAATGATAGCTCTTTACTTTGTGTGCTGAAAAATGAGTTTAAATTAAGAAATTAACCATGTTTATGCATTCGTTTTCTGAGGAACATGTCATATTTCAAAGAATGTCAAAGTAATGGAGAAGTCATTGCTGTGTTTCCACCTGTGTGTGAGACCTAACATATTTCACTATAGAGATTATTGAACTACAATTAAACATAGTTTGTGTTTAGGATATTGTTGTATGCATGTAATGTTCAGTGATTGTTTTACTCAGGGGGGAGGTGCTAATTCACATTGTATTGTACTACCTTTCCTACAGCTGGTGCTCTTTAAGTATGATATTGGTCAGCTAGAAACAAGTAAGAAACAAGTCCTTTGCAGCCTACGCATGCAGACACAGCTACCCACCTCAACTACTTCAACCTACTTCTGCTGTGACCCACTATGCCTTCCTCTAAATCTTTTTCTAGATCTCTTCGTCGTTCCTTCTCGTCCTCCCTGGGCTACTTGCCCCCTTCTCTCACTGAACCAGCATTCTGTCTCTTCACAGTGATCTGTTCCAAGACCGGATTTTCTAACTACCCCCTATTCCTTTACAGATGTCGTCATTATTATATAATTCCTGAAGGATTTAGCCTGAAATTTAACACTTCTTCTTTTGACTCTGACACTTCCACTCAGAGGCTTCTACAACGATTTTCTAGGAAACTAATGCTTTCTACCATTGTCTCCCTCAAACAACAGTTTACCCTCTCTGACAACAACATCAAAGAAGCCAAGGAATTTTTACGGCTCCACATCATCTTCCCTTTATAACTAGCCTCATTAGATCCCTCAACTCCCAACTCTCCCAGTTCCTCACTTCAGAGAAGGATAAAAAACTCAATCATGTTCTACAGAAAAAAAACCACAACACCCCTACCACCTTCACCAATCCTAACCTTGTCATTACTATAACCTCTGACCTTTCCCTCTCACAGGATGAACAATCTCTTCTCAGCAGAGGCCTCAGTTTTGTACCAGTCCCCAAGAAGCTGGACATCCCCCAAACCCAAGTGGATCTCAACCGCTTTTACTGTAGGATTCGTCTCAGAGCGCATTTTGCTGATGACTTCTCCTCACAGGCAGCTGACAATTACCCAGTTATTGATGTCATTAACAATATTAATCTAAACAGAGCTGTCGGACTCCCCCCTCTGGCCATTTTCCACCAGTCAATTACTTCATTAACCAATGCATCAATCAAGCTCCCAAGACCCTTTCTATACCCAGTAAACACAGGTCCAACCCCACCCAAAGAGAAACTCAGGCACTCCAATCTCTTCGCAATAGAGAGATTGTCACCAAACCAGCTGACAAAGGAGGCGCTGTTGTGGTGTGGTGAAAGGACCTATGTATTAATGAAGCCTCTAGACAACTAACCAACACTTCCGCTTACTTTCCTCTCCAAAAGGATCCTACCACTGTCTACCAAAAGGAAGTGGTATCCACCATCTCACTTCTCAGCAGCAAGGAGCTCCCCCAGTAAGAGCACCGTCTCATCGTTGAACATCCCCAGGTATCCCAATTTTACCTCCTCCCCAAAATCCACAAACCCAACACCCCTGGACACTCCATCGTCTCTGCATGCAACTGTCCAACTACTCACATCTCGGCCTTTGTCGACAGCCTTATGAGACCGCTGGTTGAAGGTTTTCCTTCTTATATCAAGGACACCAACCATGCCCTCCATCACATCTCTCTACACCTTCATTCCTCACAATGATGGTCTTACATCCCTCAAGCACAAGCTGGACAAACATAAAGTGCATGATCCACCCACCCAAATCCTTGTATGCCTTGCAGAACTGGTACTCACACTTAATGCATTCTCTTTCAATATCCATTTTACCAGCAAGTTAGTGGAGTCGCCATGGGCACCAGAATGGGACCCAGCTATGTTAATATTTTTGTCTGTTGGGTAGAAGAACGCTTCTTCACTTCCTACACTTCCTACACTTCCTACACTGATGACTGTGTCAGTGCCGCCACATGCTCTAATGACCAGCTAGAGCACTTTCTGCCTCACTTCACCAACTTCCACCCGTCCCTCAAATATACAGTTAACATATCCTCCGCTCCTCTTCTGTTTCTAGACATAAACCTATCCATTAACCATCCCCGACTCTCTACTTCAGTCTATTACAAACCCACAGATTCACACAGCTATCTTCTGTACAGCTCATTTCACCCCAAACACACTAAAAACTCTCTCCCTTTTTCACAGTTCCTTCGGCTACGACGATTCTAAAGTGACGACATCGATTTCCAGAACCAAGCACTCAAAATGCACTCTTTTTTAATCAGCAGAGGATACCCCACCTGTGTAATTGACAGGGTCCTCACCCGAGCCAAAAACAGCCCTCGGACCATCAACTCGATCAGGAACTCCCGGCCTAACAATTGTATTCCTTTGGTGCTTCCCTACCACCCTAACACACTCTCTATCCCCAGGACCATTAACGACAACTTTCCTGTCCTACAGGATGATCCCTCCATTGGGGCTTTCCTGACAGCCCTAGCATCTCATATCGCCGACCACCTAATCTGCGTAACCTTGTTCACAGCTCCCTTGACCACCCTCAGCAACGATCCACACCAGGCACTTTCCCCTGCAACAGAACTCGCTGTATCACCTGCGAGTACATATCTAACACCACTCTCATTCAAGGCCCCTCTGGACAATTCCGGATCACTCAGATGACACCTCTTGTACCTCCAGCAACCTTATTTAC
This sequence comes from Atractosteus spatula, assembly GCF_055471065.1. Classification (NCBI taxonomy): domain Eukaryota; kingdom Metazoa; phylum Chordata; class Actinopteri; order Semionotiformes; family Lepisosteidae; genus Atractosteus; species Atractosteus spatula. Next base: position 8,575,590 of record NC_142711.1, on the reverse strand, counting down.
TTTATCTCTTGCAGTAAATGCCCAGCTATCTATATTGGGGAAACAGGAAGGAGACTCGGAGAGCGCTTCAGAGAACATGTTAGGGCTGTGAAGATTAAAGATTTCTCCAAGGCCATAGTTTCTCATTTCACCTCTGACGGCCATGATCACACTGATCTCTCCATCAGCGTTCTCAAAGTAGGGTTTCTTAATTCCTGTAGCAGAAAGACATCAGAAACTAAAATTATAAGGAAACTTGGTTCGTACTGTACCTTTCCCTTTCTCTCAACGACAGACTTGTTTGCTTCTAATTCTCTCTATTTATTTCTAGGCCTCTCCTCACCTCTCTCGACCTCGCACCACTTGATTGACTACTCTGCCTCTCCCCTGCTCCCGCCTCCTCCTCTCTCCTGGCTTGTGTTTTCCCAAGCTATACTATCTTTGCTGACTGCCCTATCTTTCTTACACCTGAAGAAGGCTCCAAAGCTGAAACATTGTGTTTTCTTTTTTTTTCAGCATGGAATAAACGTATTACTTGTTCCTTAGAAACAAGTAATACAGGTCCAAGTGCTTGGATAGGTATTACATTGGTGCAATCAGGGAGATATCGGAGTTTCTATAATCCTTAATAATTTTAATAATGATATTTAATCTTCCATATTGTACGAAACTGTGGAATGAATACTAAAATGAGTAGTTTAAACAAAATAAACTAAATGTTCATTTACATGGGAGCTTCCAGCCATTAAAACATTCCATGCAGTTTACTTTACCATTTCCCAAATTTCTCATTGATTTGTGTCAAGATGCAGAGAAACTACAGTATAACATCATTTGGTTGAGAGCACATGTTGATTATTTCTCCCTTACATTAGCACATAGACAGACCAGTAGCCTATAATGGGGACTGTTAAGAACTAAACTGAGACCTCAATGTCACAATAACCTGTTGATAACAAACTTCACCCTTTTTGTTACTGCATCTCTAACTCAGTAAAGAAGACATCATAAAACATACATACCTGGTATGTTTTTTCCAGTTTTGCATGAATCCTTGATTCAAAATTTGAGGTTTTTAATACACAGTATTTGTTGAGGACTCACAGTAGCAGAGCTATCAGAGGGCCCAGTGACTTACCCGTCTTTAAATGCAGGAAATGTAAACAGTTTGTGATGCCGACTCTATGTACATGTAAGTATATAATAAATCATTGCACCATACTTAGAAAGCTCACCAGGACAGTTTACTATGTAGGTGAAAATGTGATAAAACCCTCATACCCTACAGTTTTTTATTTGTTTACACCACTGAATAGCAATTTTTCAACAGCTCAAAGTATACCAACTACAGTTTTTAAATATCAAGTTTTTTGACAACTCTGTTTAGTCTAAAGTCACAACTGCAGAAAAAATACAGCAGAAGGGGCCCTGTTGTTTGATTTTCAAACTATTTTAAAGTGTGTGACAAAGTGACTGCATGAATTGCATGAATGAAGGCAAATGGTGTATAAAATGTATATCACTTATATATCACCTTTTAAACCAAGAAGATAAATGGAACTGTGATTGCCACAGAACTGTAATTTTTGGGGAATAAAGAGAAGACATGTTTTGTTGCCACAGTGTTAGACTTCTAGAACAGAAACAGTGATAATATTTTTTTCTTATATGTGCTTACTTACTATACAAATAATATGCTTATTATTATCCACTAAAACCTAGATATTCAGTATGTATTAAGAATTGGTAAGCAGTCAGATACTTTCAGTACAATATGCAACTTCGTAGTTTTAGTTGGCCAGTAAAAGTTACTAAAATTTCAGTCATGAAAACATGTCTTTCTTTCCAATTTCTTTTCAAATATGCAATATGTGTTGTTAAAAATAACAATAGAAAACTAAAAACTTTCTTACATAGTGAAATGTCCCTTACGTGATACCCTTTCCAAACCAGTGAGAAGGGTTCAGCATGTTATAGGTCACAAGATTTCTATGCACTGGAAAGTAGTAGCAGACCAGGCCTTTTTCCAATTGTGCTCTGGGAATAAAATCTGATGTCATTATTGTCCAGATTGTTGGGGCATATGTATCTAATTCTGCAATTCAGGCTGGAAAAAGCTGCTAAACCAAAGGCAGATTTGATTTCCTAAAATCTACTGAGACTAACATCTCTTCATTTTAATGCACTAACTCCTTGAACATCTAATGGATTCATCACTCTTACATGTTACAAACGCAATTGATCCTGAAGGTAGATTGACCCAATAAAGGTATTCTCAGATTATTTTGGGAGTGCCATATTAGGTTTATAAAATAAGAGGCAAGAGATCTGTTTTTTAAAAAAATCACTGCACACACCACAGTATGAAAGAAATACACACACAAATCTTTAAATCAGGTTGCAAATATATTTCTTCATATTTTATAATGTAAAGCAAAACTGAATTGCTAAGAAGGTGATAGTTAACTATATTAAGAATAGATCATATAGCACTAATAACAGCAAAACCTGTGCCACTAGCAAATAATGTAATTGGAAAAGTAGACATTTGTAGCAGTTAGTATCACAAAAAATGAACCACTCTATGCCTGTGTGGGTTTCAGGAACTCTGGTTTCCTCCTGCCTCACACAGATTTGCCGGTTGGCTTAATTTCTGTTCATAAACATGCCTCTGTGTTCCTGTTCTGTGCCAGTCTAGTGGCCTATGATGGACTAGTGTGCCACCCAGGGTGTAGTCCTGACTTGCACCATATGCTTCTGGTATACATTCTGTATTGCTATGACTCTTATCTGGAATTACCTTTACTTACACCTTTTTAGTCTTTTAGTAAAGGAGACAATAAAAAGCGGACCTGATACATGCATTCAAAATCCTCAAGGCATTGACAAAATCAACCCAATGGACTACTTCAGAATGAGGAGTGAAACTTGAATCAGAGAGCACAAAAGGAAACTACACAGATATTCTTTTAAGACCGGGAACAGGACACATTTCTTCACCCAGAAGGTTGTGGGAGTATGGAACAAGCTTCACAGCCTTGTTGTTGAAGTTGATACCCTGGTTTCTTTCAAGAAATGATTAGAAGAAATCATTGGATCAATTACCTAACAAACAGGCTTAATGGGTTGAATGGCCTCCTCTTTTTGTGTCTTTCTTATGTTATGTTATGAATAAGAACTTTCTGATGAGGGATGGAATGTAAAACATATACAAATTGACTACAATGGGATTCTCCTCAATATAAACCTCATTGTTTCGGAAAAGATTTTCGATGCACTCGCTTTTTTCAATCACAAGTCTAATGTCAACACTTAATCTTTGAAACAAGGCGTGGGGTTCACTGAAACTGGGGCCTTGGATTCAATTCCAGACCTGGGACATTATCTGCATGGAGTTTGTATGTTCTCCACATATTGGTGTGGGTTTCCTCTGGGTGCACCAGATTCCAGAGATATACTGGCAGGTTAATTGGCTTCTGGAAAAACTGGCAACAGTGTGTGTGTGTACATGTGTCTGTTTGTTTCTCTGTGTGCCCTGTAATGTGCTGGCCTCCCAGCCAAAGGTCAATCCTGCCTTGCATGTTTGGCTTGCTATGAGAAGCTCTGGATCACTTGGATAAAGTGATCAGAAAATGGATGGATGGATCGTTACAATGACCTATCTTTAAAATATGTATCTGTAAATCTGTAGAGGCTGTTACTCAGATTCATACACATTGTACAAAAAAAATCCATACCCACTGTTTTAGATGCCTGCGAGTTTGCTTCCTATAATCCTGTGAATATCATCTTTTAAGCTCCAGGTCTTTGCCTCCTCACCTAGTTGCACACTTTTTTTTTAATTCAGAGCTATACCTAGACATATAGAAACCCATGCAGTAACATTAGCCTCCTGTATTTTCAGTGATCACAGACCCAGCTCTGTGCTCAGACTTTTACATTTCGTAAAGGGGCTCTTTTAATTTATGAGTCATTTCCTATGCAAAATATAGAGTTACAGAGAAACTGCACATATCAAGATACCTCAGGGGCTGGTTTCTTTACAATGGTTTGGTTTGGAACTAAAATGGAGTTTGGGAAAGGTGGCTGACAAGTGGTTTTAGGATTAATGTGCCTCTTGTGACATAGAAGCCCATCTGGCAGATGACGCACCTGAATAACCACCTGAGAAGTCCAAGCAAGGGGTTCACACAGCAAGTAGCGTTAAGAATGAGGTCATGGGCAAAACACGAAGGTTGCATTTTTGTTTGCTTTTCTGTGTGAAATCTCTCCAAAAAAGTGCTGAGGTTTCATTTTGTTCAAGGTGGTGCCTGGTCACACCATCTGAAAAGATGAAGTCTTGTTTAATTTATGATTTGTGCCCATGTTGAACAGGATCTACCTAGATAAAATGCTGTGTACACAGGTGTGAATTTATGTTGGCTGTAAAATTAGGGAGTATCTTTCTTTCCACTATTTTGATCCTCGACGAACAAGTGACTAGTGAATTAATATTATTCTAAGGTTTGTGGGCGTGTGTCAAATCCAAAACTCTTACTTCTTTCAAGAGGACTGCTGGATGAGATCTTCAGATCAATAAGCTACAAACACCTAAAAAGGCTGACTGGCTTCCTCTCGTTTGCAACCCTTTAAATGTTTTTATTATTTATACCAGTATGATCTGAGCTGCTTATGTTTTTTATAATTCACTGAGATCTATTACTAATTACAGAGATCTTACCTGTCCTGATCAGTGTGTGTCATATATTCTAATATATGTAATGTAATATCAACTGTAATATAATATTAATGTGCAGATACTAATAGCATCTGATAACAGCAGTCAGAACCTAACTATTGTACTAAATGTGATTGTATTTAAAACAAAAAATGTATATTTAAAACACACAGTCTACTTGACAAAGAACAAGCTACATCTTTTGGGTATAAAACAATCATTGGAAAAGTTTACAGTTGGATTTACCCTGAAATGTTCTTCCAATGGTAAGATTTTTTTAACTGTAAAATATATATTTAACTGTAAAATTTAATTTGCAAGATGATGCTTCCGAAAAAGACTAAGGTTATTCTGTAAGTTGGACCCTTTCAACACAGAATGGAATGGTTCCAGCTTGGGTGACCCAGGTGCTGGCTGCTGTAGTGTAAATTACTATTCAAGTCTTTATGTCCCAGGGCTGCAGAAGTAATCACTTGAAAGTGTGACAATGGACAGCACTGTGGCACAGTGGTTAGCATTGCTGGGCCCTGGGTTCTATTCCTGATGACCTACAGTATCTGCATGAAGTTTGTATGTTTTCCCCAAGTATGTGTTGGTTTCCTCTGGATGCCCAGGTATCCTCCCACAGTTCTAAGACATACAAGTAGGCTTCTATAATTAATTAATCATAATTCCTTACACCTATATAGTGCTTTTCTGGACACTCCACTCAAAGCACTTTACAGGTAATGGGGACGCCCCTACACCACCACCAGTGTGCAGCCCCACGTGAAAGATGAGATGGCAGCCATAGTGCACCAGTAGGCTCCCCACACACCAGCTCTCAGTGGGGAGGAGAACAGAGTGATGAAGCCAGTTCATAAATAGGGATTATTAGGAAGCCATGATTGGTAAAAGCCAGGGGGAAATTTGGCCAGGACACCAGGGTAACACCCTTACTCTTTTTGAGAAACACCCTGGGATTTTTAATATCCACAGAGAGTCAGGACAGCACCTTTTTGTTTACAGTATGAAGAAGATCACTTTATTGGCCATATACAATTTCTTGTATTAGGAATGTCTTTTCGCATACCCCGGCTTGCTCTCCATGAGACACACAGAGAGAGAAGTCTGGGGTCAGAGCGCAGGGTCAGCCATTTATACAGCACCCCTGGAGCAGTTGGGGTGAAGGGCCTTGCTCAGGGGCCCAGCAGAGTAGGATTCCTCTGCCAGCCGCGGGATATGAACCAGCAATCTTCCAGCCACAGGCGCAGATCCTGAGCCACAGAGCCACCACACCACCCAGTGTCCCCGTCGCTATACTGGGGAGTTAGGATCCACACAGACCGCAGGGTGAGCACCCCCTACTGGCCCCACTAACACCTCTTCCAGCAGAAACCTTAGTTGGGTCTCATGTGAGTGTCTTTGTCTGTGTTTTCCCCTGCGATGGACTGACATCCCTTCCAGGGTGTATCTTGCCTTGGGCCCAATGTTTCCCCGGACCCTGTGCAACTGTGACCCTGAAAATGTTAAATGCTTATTGAACTTGATGTGATATGAAGTGAGAAAACTAATGTCTGTTCTTTCTTACTTATCAATTACAGAGAGGATTTTTCAATCTTAAGCACATCAGCCGTTTTTCATGAACAAACATGTGTGTTCCATTTCATGTATTTCTATTTACCAGTATTCATTAGATCTTTTTGGTATTGTAATAGGGTTGGAAGTAAATTTTAAGGGTGAAAGCAAACTTAAACTCTGCTAAACTTACCACATCCTGGGTGGTTTCAATTACAACAATTAATTGCAGGACTCAAAAAATATTTGGTATGTTTGTTTGATTTAACCTAATGAAAACTGTCAGGAAGAGAGTTTATTATTTTCCAAAATAACAACATAATTTTGGATCATTTAAGTGTGATTATTTTTTGTCAAGATAAAGTGTAAAAGAAAAACATTTGGGACTTGTTTGTGGTATTGTTTGTGCCTACGTGATGGATTTCTGACTGTTGCCCTACAGAGGCAACTTTATAATGGATACTTTGATCTAGTGGGACATCTATAGTTTGTGTCACTTTAGTTGCCAAGGAACAATGCATTAGATATGAGCCTTATATTTTTAGTTATTTTAGATTTATTTTAACATAAATTTAGCATATTTCTTTAGCATATTAGCATAAATCTAATGTTTTATTAAATGTTAGCCATCCCCAATCAACATTTTACCTCTTAAGATACCTGTTAGGTACCATAACCATTTAGTTGAATCAAGAGTGAAATAAAAAGTGAAAATGCTCATGTTTTGAGGAGACTGGTGCTGGCTTTAAGCCACTCAAAAGAAAGAACAGTAGATTCTCCGCTCTGCAGCTACAATGAACTGCAAGTTCAGGTTGGAAAACAAATCCCTTTACCTTTCCTTATAGATGAAACTGTATAGCATGGCGTTTGTCACATGCTCACCCTCTTCCTTGATGTTCATGCTTCCCAGAAGACTGAAACAAACTCCCATCCAGTCTCAGACACACTCAAGAATTTGACAGACATATGAGCATTCTGCATTCACTGAACAGACCACAAATTGGCTGCATCCACTGTTACAAAGCCCATTTTTGGTCTCGTCTTGTAAGATTCTTTCATTCTTGTTGATTCAGACCTCCCTACACAATGGTGGGTGGTGAATGCAAACCTCCAGGCCACAACAACCCAGGAACAGAATATCACCAGACCAGGAGCATGTGTTTCAATAGTGTGTCACCACTCTTGGCTTGCAGAACCCCATTGGGTGGTCCCCTTTTGCCAGTTTTCAACTATAATCAGGGCTACTCAAATCTACGGAGACTATGGAGAATTCAGATTAAATCCAAGAATACAACAGATTCACTCTGGATCTATCATTCATTAGCCAAATCCATTCCATAAATAAAATAATTGCACGTTTTTCCCCATATCACTTAAGCTCTTCAGACATTAACTGGGTTCAGTATTGCAGGCTGGTTGCTGGTGTTGAAGCACAGGAGCAAAATGACTACTCCTGTACTGTCTAAACTCTCTGCAGTTCGTATTTCTCCCGACTGTCTCTCCTTGAACTGCAGGAGCATAGACACAGTCTCTCGCTCTCTCCACTGTATCCTAATTTTCCGATCCTGTGGAACTTTCCATTACCCAATGGACCAATCACATGAACCCCCTTTTCACCCGTGGAATGAAATTCTAATCATCCAATGTAGGCAGGTGTGTCGAATTTAAGTCCAGCAGGAGGCTGTGTTAGCCAAACCTCAGCTTGCACCATCACAGTAAGAAAAGCTTGGCTTTTTTAGACTCGTGGGATTTAATATGTAGTGTGGTTAAATACCTTATTCAAGGGCACAGCTGTGCTTCCCAACTGAGATTTTATCCCTCAAACCACTGGTAAGGAGTCCAGAATTCTAGCCACTTCTCCACACTGGCATGGAGGTTGCCATGATAAACATGCATTTGGTAATGCCTGTGGTGTTCAGTAAAAGAATGTTGATTTCCAGTGAGGAGCTCATAGATATCTTCAGAAATAAACATTTTAAATCTTTTTGAAGCGAAGGCTCTCAAACGATAAATTTGTCAGAGAGGTTTAATTTTCTACTTACAGGAAGTTGGAAGATTTCTTTCACCATTGATTTTTAATTGTTTAATTGTTTAAATTAAATTGTTGATTTTTAATTGTTTAATAAAGTAATTTTTATAGTTTTCACTTTGGTATTGAAAAATCAACTTCATCGATTAATCCTTATTACTATGTATTAGTAACCCAAAGCTGTATTCACAGTCATGATTAGTCTACCATAAATAAAAAATATTATTTCTTGAAAAAATTGGCAATAAGTATGGTAGATGTTAGAATAGCCACACTAGTGTACATGTTTCTTGAAATTGACATTTATTTTGGGTCATTCATTATTTTCTTTGTGATAACAGGATTATATGATAAAAAAAAGCCGACACTGAGCAGAATGTCTAAAGTGTTTTTATTTTTAGAAATGTAACTTGACATGTATAAATACAAAGAGGGGTTGAGGTTCACAGGGCATTGTGGGTCTTCCTGGAACAAATGGAACCTGTTCAAAGAAGCCATTTTGAGCCACAGAGACACCATGCATTGAAGAAAAGTATGCACAGAATAGTTGATTAGCCACTGCTTTTCTGTTTTCCAAACAAGACATCTGGGGCAAAAAAGGTGAAATGCTAAAACATTCAATACATACAGATTAATAAATGTAAGTGACTTCATTAATATTAAAGTACTACTTTCTGTATTATCTTGGTCCAATTCCCTAGCTTGTGGGTTATTGTCAATATATAATCAAGCACTACATATTGTATCTGGCCTGTCTTTCTGAAAAAATAGGCATACCTACTAATTTACATTTAGCTGTGTTATTCTTTCTAAGTATTTGCTAATCCTTCTATTCTAGCTATCATGTACACCTTCTTAAAAGGCATTTTGTTAAACAAAAGTATCTCAAAATCTTTTTTTTTCCAGTGGTCAGGTAGTGAATTCAGTGTATCATGTCTTTTTAAATCAGGAAACCTTTTCACCTTGAGACTCCATCAATTTCGAAGTGATTACAGCTACTAAATTCTTCCTGTGTATGTAATAATTACGGAAGTCAAAAGTTTACTTTACATGGTGGGTAAGGTCTGCCTGGATTTGTCCAAAGAATGTTGTGTTGATTTTGAGCAACCGCTGTGTGTTAATTGAAATCATCATACATTACAACTTGTGGAATAAAAATGTCTCCCGTCGCTTGGCATTCATGCACTTCAGTGACAGAAGAGCGCGTAAAATATAACTATGGAGTGACAGTTTAATAAATCAGTCCTTTATACTGTGACTTAGAAAATCGTTTGATTATCTCAAGCGATTAAAGTTAATATGTACAGCAAAAAATCTCATATTAAAATATTGCCCTTAAATTTTACCCTTCCAAGAACACACTCTTATTTTGCTGACTAATCTAAATATGTTTTCTGTTTGTCATTGAACAGTGAACTCACTGTAATAGCAGGTGTAATTTCATTTAGATGAAGGAAAGAATTGTATCTTCAGATGTCTGGTCATCTCTCAAGTTTACATAGCTCTTCAGAAGCACACTGACCCTCCACTTTTTTCCTTTCTAGGGGTCTTATTTCATAAGATTAATAACAGGTGTTTAGTACTGTTGGTTTTTTTTTCTTAATCGGTGTACTTTTCTGTGTTCTTTTCATCAAGTAGCCTTGTTGTGTCCCTCTTGGGAGTCATTACTTACAATTTATTGTGTTTTTTGGAATATGGTTTTAGGATTTATGTTTTTTTTTTCTTACCAAACCAGTTTTAAAGTACTTTAAGCAACAGGTTGTAAATGCAATAAGTGCTACCACTTTGCCTTTGTTATCCCACGTCCTGTATTATTCCTGAGAAGGAGGGGAATAAGGAAACCTTTTCCACATTGTCTATCCTGCTTCCCTCACTTCACTTCATCCTGTGTGTCTAACAGCATCAGAATGCTGAACAGACAACACAATTGACTACTCTTATTTCTTTACTGGGGATCGTACATACCCATACCTACTGTTCACCTGATAGTTGTACAGTATGCCACATTCAAAAAAGAAAACGCTCCAGCAATACCTCTGAGCGCAGTGTGCATTCACAAAGAGCAGCAGTGCCCTTTATTGCGAAACAGAAGTAGCTGGTTTTCCCCTTTTCCTTGGAGTTATGTAAAACTTGGCTCGGTTAAAACCTTTACTTGAGGGCTGTTGTAAAACATTGGTCAGATAAGCTCAATAAAATGAAAAAGACAAAGAGAACAATGCCTAAACACAGGTATAAAACAGCATGTAACCCTGTTCACCACAGGACAAACAAGGACGCTGGCTCCAGCCACTGAACGACAAAGGCATTTCCCAGGCTGCCTTTGAAGTTAGACTGTGTAGACCACATCCTTGATCTGTACAGCCCAAACTCATTGTCTCTTAAACTGATCTGAAAAACTACCTTTCTGCTACTTCTTCATGGAATTTAAACACATTTTATTGTTCTGTACCTGAATATCTACCGAACACGCGGAGTGTCTCCTGTTATTATAACTCACTATTGCACGATGAAACACAAAGGTTTTCTGAATGACTACACTAGTAAGATCTAATAATCTGGCTAGGTTGAAGAAAACAAGTGGTATGCAGCCAAAGATTTGTTTTCATGGAAACCAACAAAACGGAAAAGAGAAAAGCATAAATAATAATAAGTGCAGCACCCTCCTTCTATAATTAAGACAAGTGTTATACATGGTTCACATGGGTCTGACTGATGAATGAGAGCAGGACACCAACAGCTTGATATGTGGTTCATATGAGAAGTCAAACTGTATATTTTGTGTCTTTATCACTCTAAGGGAATCAGAAAAGGGTTAACATTAAGAAGTAGTGAAACCAAATAGCCTGTAGTATTATCAAGCACTTTACAAAGCGTACTACACTGTATTTTCCCACCTTCAGAGAGTCAAGACTACAATATGTTCTTTTCTGACACCAGTGAGGGCTCTTACAAAAAATCTTTTTTCCACTCATGCTACAATTTACAGGGTAAAAATGTCTTTATAAATCTAAATCTTCATTCAGTCGTGCAGCCTACCTTTGGGGTTCCCTGGGGCACAGAGTTTCCTTTTTACACTCGGCATAGAATACTGATGGAGATATGCAATGGGAAGACAGCAACAGCAATCTGGTCTTCCTGGAATAGGGACCTCTGGTAGATCCATAATGGCACCTCCACAAGGAGAAAGGTTCAATCAGAAACAAAATTAATCCCTATACAATACAAAAACAAGCCCCATTAGTAATGATAGTGTGCAACAGCACCTTCAGTATATAGAGTATGTTTTGAAGGGATGATACTGAAAAAGCATTAAGTGTTTATAGAGGTTTTTTTTTCAGTTTGAGCACTCTGTGGATTTATACCACACACGCAGTTTCCTACTAGCAAAGATTTGTGCAGAACAAATCACAAAGGAATGTTTTTGCTATTAAGGAGCTGTAGGTGGATTTTAAACTAAAGCTTCCTGTCCTGGCTGCAGACACCGTGACTTACCTTAAGATTACACTGTAATAAATCTGCAGGCATCCTGAGGTTGAGGGCTATGTCAAAATGAGAGGGAAGACATATGGTGAGGTTGTTTGTTATAATAGAGTCTAACAAGCTAGGATTATGTACACAGGAAAGGTAAACTGCAGAGGCTGATAAAACAACAAAACAAACTCCCCAGAAATATATAGTAATTCCTTTTTAGTTAATTGAATACTTGCACACCATATCAGAAATGGGATGAGGTTCTTTGTAGTACAGAGATATTTAAAGCTAATAGGATTATGTTCTGGCTTTAATCTTGAGCTCTTTGTAAAGGCTGAGGACAGAACATTTTTATGATATGTCTGATTTATAGACCTGCTTTTAAACATACAAGTCTTGAAGACTGAAAACAGAAATATGGAATAAAGCCATGAGTAAGTAGGCATAAATTGGAGGAAATAACCCAAGGAAGGATATAGGTTATTTTTAATTAATAGCACACTAATGAAACTATAATGTAACTGGAGGCCAAGCCAAGCAAAAACTGGACTATGCAACACGACAACTTGTAGATTGGAAGTTTAAGTCTATTGTTGTTATACGTATTGCTTTTATTTTTTTTAACTTAAGAAACTTTTCAGGGAGAATTATTATGCTACCACTTTACAAGCAAATATTTCAACTTTACATATCTTAATGACCAAGGCAGATGGATCTTTGGGTGTTGCTCAGCAGTAAAAAAACGAAATTTGGTGAGTTAGAGGAAGAAGAGGGCTGCCCAGGGCTGTGAGTTCAAAGGAATAATACAATCCCCACTGAGAGAGCAGTGGAACACAAAGCATTGCCTGTGGCATCAGGGAGTGGTCTTGTCTATGCACTTCAATTTGTCACACATTTATCTGGTCTCACTCATACATTTAGCCTAACTCAGTGCAAGAGGTCTTTAATCTTGTAAAGCCCAAGTCATGTGAATGCAATCTGATGTTGTACATTTAAAATCGTTGGAAATTTCAGGAAATTACGCACCCATAATAACTCCCTCCCAGCAAAGTGACATTTTAGATTTGGTCTTTGCTAGTCTTACCCAATGATTTTGAAACCAGCACGATTCATTAGCCTAAAATGTATGTTTTTGTTCTTTTAATTTCGTGTTTTCACATGAAATGGCTACACCCACATGAGAGGTTTATATTTTTGCAAATGTTATTTTTTGTTAAAAAACAATTATTTGTATTCTTTTCTAACTTTTCCATTTAGTAGAATGAGGAGACACCGAATGGAAAATAAAAAAGTTTGCTTCAGATCCTAGTCATAAAAATTATATACAGCATTCTGTGCTAGTATTGGTTGTGTACTGCACCCAACTCTATTTTGTTTCTATGGCCAGTATTAAAAAGAGATTTTTTAATAAAATTGAAAAATGCACAATTCTCTCATTTAACATCCAATGGCATATTCTGTTTTCTTACAAAAAACAAGAAATACATCAGGAGTGGTGTATATTACACATATTTGTCATTTAATAGTGTAGGATATCAAGCAACCCTTATAAAAGACAATGAAGATTCAACCTATGCTCTTTATATGTATTTATATGTCGTCAAATTTAAAAATGCATTATAAAAAAATAAATAGCACAACATAAATTGTACAAATGGGTACACATGAACATTCTCAGTGCATTTACTTAGAGGTTAGCCAAGCATGACTGTTTGGGTTTCTAAACTGAGTGTAACTTGACTGTAATATTCATACAAGACCACTTCATTTTTGCTCTATTTACTCCACATCACAGGCACACTTGGACCACTTTGACACTTTGTATTTCTAGCAAACATTTCAAGTATTTTTATTTTTAGTTAATTTAGTGAGATTGCCTAGCATTTACTGCCCAATGGCTGTTCATCATTATAATATCTATACACATTTATCTCTCTGTATGTTTCCATACCTTTGTTCCTTATATCTGTTCGCTTTTCCTTAGATCATATCACAAAATCAGAGTGTTGTTGTTTTTATATACAGAAATAACTACATAATGTATAATCTATTCCATCTTCCCCTGTACTTTCAGCAGCTGCAGCCTGTAATTGTCTCACTTTCACATGACCATAAGAATCTTTCCTTAATGCTTATTTATTTTTGTTAATTGGCTGTCCTTAAACAAACAAATGCAACAGATGTATAGAATCAAAACATTTGTGTATTGCAAAGTGCTGAACAAATATAAAATGCTCCATAAAATTAAAAAGTAATAATATCAAAATAGCATTACAACATTCTGTAAAGCACTTTGAGAAACCACCTTTAAAGGTGCTATATAAAATAAAATTTATTATTATTATTATTATTATTATTATTATTATTAACACGCAGAGCACTCATTGGGCTGATTTTGTAATCGGGGAGATTTTGTGGGACAGAGGTTGGTTCAGTGTCACCCAGCTCTTGAGACCCGGGTCCAGGTGGGGCAGCCCAGACAGGGTACATTTTGTGTGAAGCTGGGGTGAGTTCTTCTGCTGGAAAGCGATGCTTGGTTTTCACCACAAAACATTTCTTAATTTGCCAAAAAGCTCAGCTTCTGACTTATCTGTTCAGAGCACATTCTTCCAGTGGATAATCCAGGACTTCCCTTTAGCACTGTATAGTATCTACTGTAAGTTCTCTCATATCCGGAAGAAACAGGGGAGTAAGATGTTTCAGATGCAGTTTCGGATATTTTGGAATTGCAAGATAATAAGGTCACCATGAATAAGTGTGTGAACCCTTATATTCAATAATTGGTAGCATCTCCTTCAGCAGCAGAGACTTCAACTACTTATTTCCTGTAACTGTTTATCAGTCTCTCACATCATCTTTTAAGAATTTTAGGTTTAGGAATTTTGCATTTTAAGTATTTTGGCTCCTTCTTCTTTCTGGAACTGTTTCAGAATCTCCACATTTGGCTGATACAACAGCACATTCATGGTCCTGTCGCTGAGCAGGCTTTTGCCAGATATGTACAGTAAACTGCCTCGTATCCTGAGTAATCAAAAAACCTCAAGTGACCAGAAGAAATAAAGAAATTAGTAATAAATAAAAAAATTAACATTAAAATGAAAAATAAAACAAAATCTCGACGACAACCTGTTGTCTTCCTTCTCCCTCAGCAAACATTTCCCGGTTCACAAATACAGACCATCCTAGGCACTTCACAAGCTTTGACTTACAATGCAGAGACAACTCAGCGTCATGAAAAATCAAAGCCCTATAAAACAGTAGTTCCAAAACTTCCATAATGCTTTAGGAAATTTCTCTGTTTCTATTTTTTTTCAGCAAGAACAGCCATGATATGTGTCAAAATAATAAACCTGATCTTAAGACAATAAAACAATAAAGAATAACTTGTTTTTATTCAAAATCTTTGAGTTGAGTTTTTTTATAAACTACAACAGTTCAATAAGTTAAATAAGTAATGCAAATGAATCATCTACAGGTTAATGTAGCCACTTTGGTTACATAAAGTTCTGATAGGCTATTTACAGAAGCCTCCACTCTGAGAAAACAGGGCTTTGGCAACCAAATGCTCAATGGCAGATTAGGTGAAAGAATATGTAGCACCTGGAATATCTCACTTGCTGTTCTGGTGGGTGAAGCCTGCAGCAGAACGAGACATTCAATCATCTTGGTCTCCATGCTATTGGATCAAGGTCATGTTTTGTAAAAAACAAGTGTTTGCAGGTGCCACGCACTGTTTTCGCCACAATAAAAGATGTCACACGCAGAAATCTTCCATTCTCAGCACATTCTCAAAGTCCACTGGTGACCAGCTAATTGTGACAGGGTCTCGAAGCTCCTAGACATGACGTGACATAGGGAAGGTAGCAGTGCATTTCAACTGCTACTGTTTACCCCTTTCAGTGACGTGGTTAGAAAAGAAACCCCACCCATAATCTGTTCTATGATTTCTAACCAGGAAGGAGAAGCTATTGTACTTTTAATTCAATTAATTCAATCGCCATTCCCAGTGGAAACTCTTCGGCCTAACCTAGCCACTAACAACATGGCTTCCACTTGAGAGCTACTTCTTCCTTAACCCTACAGCAAGGCCAGAACTCCTAAACTAATCTATCAGAACTAAACCAATGGGAAGGGTTCATCTTTGCTGCTCCTCCCCTGCCCCCTAGTTCTTCCAAACCCCTGTAACTCTGGCATCTCAGAGGCAGCTCTTGAGCTTCCGCTAGGGAGATGTAATCACCCACTAATGTAAAATCAGGCTCTCATGGCTGATGTGACTTCACGGGTATTCGCTCTGTGTGTGAGATCTTTCTACTTGGGAATCTGAAACAAGTATTCCAAATTCTATAGAGAAAGACAACCTAATGAACTTCTTCAGAATCATGTAGCACCCATCAAGGTACACAAGTGGAACCTCTGTTAGACATTTTGAAAACTTTTCAAATTTAACACAAAAGGCTGTGGGGCTTTGGAACCAGCAATCCAGCCAAGTTACTGAATGTATCCAATACACTGTTTTCCTTCAAGAAACAACCGAATGAGATTATCTCAAAATGAGCTGGATAGGTTAGAATTTTAAGGTTTTAAGTAACCTTTCTTATTTACTTACATTAAGCAAGCTGTTAATACAAACAGAAGACAAAAGGCATGCTATGGCATTTTAAAAAAGGCAAACCTGTTTTTTGTGAAAACTCATCTGTTGCACCAGAAAAGAAACATAAGAGAATCTATTTATTCTAATAAAAGTCTTTATTTGTACCACAAAAAGAGCCTTCCATATCTAACAATCACATTGGTTCCAGTTCCTGTTAGTATTATTTTACTGTATATCTACAATATGTAAGATTAATGAAACTGAATTTTACTCTCACACACACTGATTTTTATAGTTGCCTGCTCTTCAGTTGATAAGCAGAGCCATGAACATAGGCAACATTTAACTGCGTCGTAACTGCGAGTCCACTTAGAGTCCTGTTCTGTGAGTGGGAGTGTGCAGTATTTTAGACAAGCAGCAGCTTTTCATCAGACCTGGTTTGTGCAAAGAACCTAAAGAGATTATTGTGAGATTGAAGATTTCAGCCACACTGTACTGGGTCAGATGCCAGAAGCACTTTTAAAACAAGCTTTCCTTTCACTGCTATGCAAGCACAAGTGTTAGTGACAAGCAATGGGAAAGTCAATAAGCAGTGATAACTAAATCTAGGTTACTTTCACCAGTCACTTTGTGCTGAAGCAGTAATCTCCATGTGCATAAAGGGTTCAGAATTGTGTGAATTGTGTGACAGAATGTTTAGACACCAAGGCGTTAGAACTTTTTTTTTATAAAGGACTTGTGCCAGAAAAAACAAGGCTTTAAATCAATCAGAAAACTGTGGTTTTGTCTTCATAAGTAAGACTTAAAAGTTTCTTTGATAACCTTACAGTTTAGAAATTTAGAAAATGTACACCACCATGTGTTCAAACATCAAAGGCACTGAAACATGTTAAAGCTGCTTTAAAGATTTTTTACAGAGATTATGTTTTTGTTGCTGGTTAGATTACAACATTCACTACTTTATTTTGGTTACATTAATATTTAAGTAGAATACATTTTAAAATATTCAAATTTCAAAAGTCTGACCCTTTACAAGAAAAAATACAAGATTGTTTATTGTATGCAATATTTGATGCGTCACGGGACAAAAAAGTGCTTGTATTACAGGTAAACTCTATCTTGTTTAAATAAAATTAATGTTTTCTTGAACATTTTACATTCAGCATAAAGGATAATTTCCCTAAGTGCAAACTGTAGGAAAATCACCAACCTTCATTTACTTTGGAGTTGGCAGTTTTCCCTATGGGAAAATAAGGGCCTTAATGTATTGTAAATTGTGTGAAACTGCAGCCTTTTGACATTAAATGGCTCGTCAGCTGCTGTACCACTTTAAAGCTTGATGTATTCAGATCTTAGAAAGTAAGGCTGGGCCTGGTCAGAAATGGGAAAGGAGACCTCTAAGGAAAATTTGGTTGCTGATGGAAGTGGTTTTAGTGGATTAGCAGATAGCACATTTCCCTCTGCACCAGACTTTAAAAAAACACCCAAATGAGATATTAAGCCAAGGTAAGAATACTGAGTGATAACCCTCGTGTCCTGGCTAAAATCCAGTTTTGACTTTCTCAAGCTAGCCAACCTAAATCCCCCCCGCAGTTAGACTTGCTCACTTTCCCGGCTCTTCCTATGTTGTTTGGTTTTTCTTTAAGTTGGTGGTGCTTGGATAAACAAAAGAGAGCAAAGAAATGTTGGCTTTGAATGTCTGTTTCTGGTTTGCCCGGCTTTCATGGAAAATCTAAAATTTTCATTGAGATTTCCTGAATGATGGGAGTTACCATTTGGCTGTTTTCTAAAAGCTTTTTTGGCACTTAGTCATCCCATGAAAGTTGTGAATGTTCTGAGTGGCTTGATCTCATATCCACCTTGCTTCATAATCTCTTGCAGACATTCTGAATGTCTGATTTCATTCAGTTGTGTGTGCTCAAATGTTAATGTGACCACACTATAGAGCCATAAAACATTTCACTACATTGTCTTTGCTTGAACTTGTACTGAGCGACATTTGTTATTTTTGCTAGATTTTCATTGTTTGGGCACAATTATGTTTTAGTGTTTCACTGCAATCTCACTTTTGAAACTGAGTCAAATAAGTAGACCTTTTCCTTTTTCTGTCAGTTTTCTGCTTTACAATGAGCAGATGTTTTAAACCATAAATGAGGTATTAAAACAAAGAGAGTCAAGGTTTAGCAACTTGTTATTTTCATCCAAAAACGCTTTGTAGAAAGAATATCCCCCTGTTCCCAGCACTGACTCTACTTTTATTTGTTTCCATTGCTGAGCTGTGATCCAGCCCTGAGCACTAAGTTTAATGTCACAGAATTAGTCATCAGCTTATGTTTATCACCTTAATAACTTAAAGGCAGTCTACTCTGATTTTTCCTTTTTGGATTTCTTTTGTTAATGTTGGCCTATACTTATTTTTAGAAAATGTTTCTTTTGGAGAGTGGGTGCAGGTTTCCATGTTCTGTTCTGTAACACATAGGTTGGAGCAACAGTGTACTGTATTTAAATTTCTAATTACGAACAACCCTTTTAAAAGTTAAACGCTAGTTCAAACTAATTGTGCATTAGCCTTAGTTTACACTCTTGGAAGAACCCAATAGTTTATTTTATTTCCAAGAAATGTCCTTTGTTTTATTCAGCTGAAGCTGCATTTCCTTACTTGACCTTGCTGAATTTATAGTAGAAGTAGTTAAATAACGTCTGACATGGAAATATTTTCTGTCTTTTGAGTTGTGCATTAACTGTGCTATTTGTGATTCATTCAGTAAAGACAGGAAACTAGACCTTCCCATTTACTGTATAGATGAATTTTAACATGAAGGATTACATATACCTTGTTGTAAAACTATTACAGATTTACTACTAAGAAATGCAATCTTAATGCAAACATTAAATTTAACTATAGGATTCTGTGATTTTCTTAAGATTTTATAATCCAATATTAAAGCTTAACTTTTTTACATAGTAGTTTAAAATATGGTTTACTTTTAATATATATAGTAAAGTTTCAATGCTGCTTTTCAGAAAGGTATCTTGGTTATAAAAAATAGAAACATTCTAAAATGACAAAAATGAAAAAAAAATGAAACATTAGGAGACATAAACAAAATGAATTTTGAGTTGTGATTTAAAAAGGGTCAGACAACATGTCCAATATTTCGGTGCCCAGCAATTGAATGTTCAGTCCCCCAGGGAGAACAGTTTTCTTTCAGGCACACCAAAGAGCCCTGCGTCTGTCAACTATAAATATCAAACTGGGGTTAAGCCTTCAGGCAGATTTGCTAGGTCTATCAGGACAAGACCACTCATGATCAACAATACAGTGAATACCAACAATAGGTTCCATTTCAGCACATTTTTGTGCTTTTTAATTCATACCCACCCTCTTTGGTTCCACCGGCTGTTTCTTTTGCATCTCAACTCAAAGACTGCCACAGAAGCAAAGGAAGCTCTGGCCAGCTATTCCCAATTCTAACCTCAGAAACACTCGGTCAGTTGAGCACAGCTGGGGAATCCCATAACATACAGTTACACTATTCCTTTAGTTGAAGCCTCACTTAATGGCTCTACTTTTTTACAGAAATCTCGTTGCTCAGGGCGTGGAGGTGGCCTAGCAGCCATCTTCAGTGAGTCTCTGAGAATTGAATTAAAAACTACTAATGACTTTCACACATTTGAAGCAATGCTCTTTAAAATAGCTCCCAAATTATCTACATACATTCTTTTAGTGTACAGACCCCCAGGACCATATGCATTGTTTCTTGCCAAATTTGGTGAACTGCTCTCTGATTTAGTTATTATCTTAGACAAAGTTGAAATATTAGGTGACTTTAACATACATATGGACATACAGACAGACACCTTCAGTAAAAATTTCTTGTCTCTCCTTGACTCTGTAGGTTGTAGTCAGTATATAACAGGACCAACACACATATACAATCATACACTGGACTTAATTATCACTCACAGAGCTGATATTCATCAGGTACTAGTCCATCCCATCAATAACTATTTTTCTGACCACTCTTTAATTACTTTTGAGATTCGACTGCCCTTGATAGCTGCCAAGGAGAAGACTATTACAACTCGACACAAATTTAACTTGATTAAATTTCATGAACACGATGAACAATGCTAGCTTCATCTCCAGTAATAATGTTCATGAAATCACACATAATTATAATGCAGTGGTCAGACAGGCCCTTGATGAAATTGCCTTGTTAAAGATTAAGGTAGTCAACACCACTAGACACTCTGCATGGTATAATGATCACATATGATCCCTTAAACAGGAGTGCCGCAAACTAGAGCACAGATAGAGGTCTATTGGTTTGCAAGTATTCAAGTCGGCATGGACTGATAGCCTGCACCAATATAAGAACGCCCTATATAGAGCTCATTCAGCTTACTACTCTAAACACATAGATAGCAATAAAAATAACCCCCACTACCTATTTAAGACAATAGCTAATCTAACAAATAAGAGAGATTCTATAGCACCATCTAACTTTAGTAGTGACGATTTCATGAACTTCTTTAACGATAAAATTAACACCATCAGACTTTAAACACAATCAAATAAGCCTCAAAGAAATCTGGTAAAGACACAATATGAGCACCTCTTTACTGTTTTTCAATTAGCTAATGAACAAGAACTCAAGAAATTAATTATTAAGACAAAGTCAACCACCTGTCCGCTAGATCCCATCCCCACTCAGCTAGTCAAAGATTCCCTCAAAGTACTGGCAGGACCTATAATTAGTATAATGAACATGTCCCTTGCATCAGGCATGGTACATGACCAATTTAAGGTAGCGGTTGTTAGACCTCTCCTTAAGAAGTCAAATTTGGATCCACAGGTTCTTAACAACTACAGGCTTCAAATGTCCCATTTCTATCTAAAATTCTTGAGAGTATAGTTGTGGCCCAGCTGCAATCGTATCTGGATTCAAATAATATACTTGAGAAATTTCAGTCTGGTTTCCGCCCAGGCCACAGCTCTGAAACTGCATTAACAAGAGTCGTAAATGATATTCTGTTAGCTACTGATGCGGGGAATGCAACAGTTCTGGTGCATCTAGATCTTAGTGGTGCCTTTGACACGGTTGACCACTCTGTTTTGTTACACAGGCTTGGGTTTGAGGTTGGCTTATCTGGAACCGTCCTTAAGTGGTTTACTTCATATTTAAGTAATCATTTTCATTATGTTCAAATATCTAATAATTGTACTGCTTCGTCAATGTCACCAGTTCAATTTGGGGTACCACAGGGTTCAGTGCTGGGACCAATATTGTTCTCTCTTTACATGCTGCCACTAGGTAGGATAATACGAAAACATAATATTAACTTTCATTCATATGCCGATGACACGCAAATATACATTTCGTTTACACCAAATGACAACTCTTCTATTATCATTTTAGTTAATTGCATTAATGAAGTAAAGACTTGGATGTGTGAAAACTTTTTGTTACTTCACTCTGATTAAACTGAGGTTCTGTTGTTTGGAGGAAAACATTCTGATAGGACTACTATAACTCTCATGTTAAAGCAGTATCTAAAACATGCTTCCTACAGTTAAGAAATATTGCAAAACCACCAGGTAGATACATCTGTTCTGACCAAACTATCCTATTCTCCTTCCCACATGTCCGGATGGTGCCCGGGCTGGGTACCATCTGAGTTGGATGCTGCATCACTGCCATGGATCCAAGAGGGACATCGTGGATATAGCTATTGTTTAGGAGGAATTTACTGGTACGTATACAGAGCTCTGCATGGAGTACTAACACACAGAAGACATGATGGATTAATACCATCATCGTTTCCTTTTTTTAAATTATATAATGTTAGCATGCCCAAAGGGGTTGGGCAGCCAGTTGACCTTGGACCCCTAGAGTTTTTTTCTCTCCTTACTAAGGAGTTTTTGGTTCCTCTCCTTAGTTGTCTTCCGGTCTTCTGTTCTGTATTTACAAAATGTATAGTCAATTGTATTGTTAAGCGCCTTGTGGCAACCTTGTTATGAAAGGTGCTATATAAAAATAAATTGAATTGAATTATGACCCGAGGTCAAACTTGCAATGTTTGCATCATAGAAACTCAAAGACCCTTACCTGATGGAGCCACCAGGGAGCCCAGAAATAGAACTGTGGGTAAATTTTGATAATACATGTTAATTTATTTACCCTTAATACGTATTTGACATGCAGAATATTATTTGCAAATTGACCAGTTACCATCCAGCATTGATGTTCAGAGTCCACCTGTGTAACGTGTGACGGATATTGTGTACCAGAAGACCCTCTAAACATCAGATCAGGTGGAGAAGACAGATAAAGCTTCACCAGTTTTGGGGCAAACCTTACTAAGGCCAGATTGTTCAGGTCTAGAGAGAGGTTAACCATGCCACTGGGCTTAGCACTCATAGTTATTTGAAAGGCGCTACTTTAGTGACCACTGAGTCAGGACTTCAGTTTAACTTCTGATCTAAATGACGCCATTTCTTAAAATGCAGTGACCTTGGCCCCTCTTGTGGGTTTTGGAAATTTCACCTTCCTCAAAAGTAAGGGATTCAAAAGTTGATTGGATCATTCTAGAAATTAGACTTTTTCAAAATTCAGACTGTATTCAGAAGATGACCCATGTCCAAAGGGAGGATTTATATTTTTCCGTACAATGTACAGTAAACTAATGACCTGGACTGTAGTGAAATGATTAAATGATTGAGCAAAATTTAAAACCGCTTTGGCCTTTGGAGCAACAAGTCATGCTTTACATGTATAGAGTGAAAATGAGTTTTGGCCTTTTGTCTCTTTCTAAGGTTGCATTAAAGTATTTTAAAAACCTCTGTCGCAATTGATAACATGTGCTTCTTCCATCTTTCCAAGACCTTTGTAATTTATATGGGATTTGCACAGTCGGTATTTTGTAATATGGTTATAACAGGGTAACTCCCAAAAACTTACAGGTAAAAAATAAATAAAGGCAACTTACACCATCAAAACAAATATGTCACATGCAACCAAATTCCCTGATCCCAGATGGGTGAAGCTGAAATGATAGGTACACTGTAGCTAATGCCACTTCCTTGCTCAGTTTGTCAATACAAATACAATGGCTGTAGTTCAGAAAACAAAAACTCAGTTTAAGAGAGTGGGAGGAACCAGGCCGAATGGTAAAAGTCATTGCCCTGTCTGAGGTGTGAGGCTAGCGAAAACGATAAAAAAGAAAAAAAATGCACCACTTTCTGTTCCTATTTAGCGGGGTCCAGTTTGGGCAGAAAAAAGAATCGCTTGGGACAGCTGCATCCAGATTGACCTTTCCCTGTCTATCGGGGTCCAGTCTGGAAGAAAAGGGGGCTGCCAATATAAGGCTCTCCCCCTGCGAGGCTCTGCTTGCATCTCTGGGAGATGCTCAGTGTGTCTTAAAGGGCCCAACAACTGCGGCTCGTCCTTAATTAACTAGGACAGCTCTGGATGCTGAAGCAACACGTCGACCTTAATCCAGGGCTCCGCCTCCACACTGAGCACACCCCTGCATTATGCCTCAAGAGATGGTTTTATTCAATTATGGATTTAGTGAAGAATGGACACCAATAGTCAGATGATATTCTGCTTCAAACTTATGATGGCACAACAGTATGGTTATCTTGATAAACAGGGTATAAATGTATAAATTGCTTGATTCACAGCAAGAGTGGCATTAAACAAGCAGAATCACCTACCTGATCACTTGTACTCAATCGCTTCCCTCACTAATCATGGGGTTTAATACTTACTGTATCTAGAAAAGTCACTTGAGTGTAACATGGTCATGATTGATTAATCAAAATGCCATAAGAAACTCACATGCATAGAGTAGCAAGATTATTTTGAAGCTCTGTGTAGTTCAATTTGTAGATTTTAAACGCAGTGATGCTATGTACAATGCACTTGTGACCACAGTATTAAATTAGTATGCTGTTGTACTAGAATTAGTGCAGTAACATGCAACCAGACAAGTTCCTGGGCTTAAATTATTATACTGACAGCTAAATGAACTTACTGTAATCATTTTTGTCTTGAATAGAAAACACTTCAAGGAGACTTAATTCACATGGTCAAAATCCTCAAAGGCATTGGCAAAATCAAACCACCATAAAACACAACTAAAAGGGCACAAAAGAAAAATACAGGGAAAAAAATGTAAAACTGAAAATAGGAGGCATTTGTTACACAAAAGATTAGAGGAATTCTGGACAAAGCTATGTAGGCATGCTTTAGAAGCTGATTACATGAATTCCTTCATGAACGAACTATGAGACCCTTCAGGGCTTTGTTTGTTATTAGGCTTGTTGACCTAATAACAAACTAGATGGGACAAATGGTCTCCACTTGTTTGTAACTATTCTTATGATGTAAAGGTTCTGGAGATTAAATAAAAGGGAAAGTGTGCAACATTTTTTCTAGTGAAGCATAAGACACAAGAGTTATTTTGCCAGCTAGGTCATACCGCAGTTACAACTGATCATCTGTTCTTATTTATACAAAAATATGGCTGTAGTTGAACATAACTCTACTAATGTTTTCAATATGTTAAAAAAAACTTTTTATCTGGGCATTATTTTTTATACTATTTTCTATTACTAAAATGTTTATATCATTATAACTTCAAGCTTCAGTGTAGGTCTATGCCTATGGATACTTTGTGTACCATTACAGCAGAACTGCATTAGATAAAGCTTAATTGAACAACTTGATCAGTTTAAAAATGTTATTATTATGATGACATAATTCATTTTTAGAACAAACTATATATTCTTAAGTAGGGAATATAACATACTAGCATCAAACAGTGCAACAAATGACTGAATGACAATAGTAGAATAGGGTGGTATTAATGAACACAGTAAATTTACAATTACATTACATTCCAAACCCGAAGAAGGCTCCATAGCCGAAACGTTGTGTTTCTTTGCTTCTCTTTTTAGCACAGAATAAACTTGTACTTGTTCCCTTGTGTATTTAAATTGCATTTCTTTTGTTTATTCACAACACACTCAGATCCACCATTGCTTTAGGACTAAATACATAAAAGAAAACTCTGAGAATCACACACACACAATAAAAAAGGCAAAAAATGACTTCATAAAGGATGTAATTCTAGTGCCTATTAATTTGACAGACGTGGGTACACTCTGGAGCTTAATCTGTTTTAGGAACCCATCTAAAACATAGTGTCATTCTGCATTTTGGGTTGGTTGTGCACGGCATCTAACTCTGTCATCCATGGCTCCAAACTAGGATCACTTACTCTCTGCCATTGACCACAACAACTGTTATCCATCAATTTTCTACCTACTTTAGCCAATACAGGGTCATAGGGGAAGTAGAGCCTATCCTGGCAAGCAACAGGCACAAGGTGGATACATCCTGGATGGGACACCAGTCCATCCCAGGGCACACACAGACACTAACGCGCACACACTCACAATAGGGCCAGTTTTCCCTGAAGCTAATTGTCCTCCCAAAATGTCTTTGGATTATGGGAAGAAACCAGAGCACCCAGAGGAAACCCAAGAGAACATGGGGAGAAAATACAGACTCCACACAGATAGCACACCAGGTCTGGAATCGAACCCTGGGCCCCAGCTCTGTGAAGCAGCAATGCTAACATTTGCACCACCACCAATCAACATATTGATCCACATGTTTGTCATAATTCAAGTAATCTATTATGCTCCCCCTTGATCCAAAAAGATATAAGTAATCTCTTAAAATGATATAAAATGTAAAAAAATCAACAATTAGGGTTTGTCCAATATTTCCAGCTCCTCAAGAAAGTTTAATGAAGCACAGAGCTTCATGCAGAACAAGTGTGAGAGTGCTGCATTCAATAATTTGACATGTATGTGAAAAAACAGATGCACATAGTTTAAATGCGGACAGAGCTCATGTATCACTGTGGTTTTCCACAGGCTCCTGCTGCCATGATTTTAAGAATGTTTTATACTTGACATCACAGTCAGAGGGAACTTTATGAGGAAGGAATTTAGGAATTTTGTAATATAGTGATCTACGTAGTTTAACTTCAAATAGAGAAAACATGTTATAGACCATTAAAAGATTCCACATCTGGTCTTTGTAGATCTAAGAAACTAATTCCGTATTTTGATGGCACAGCATAGTTGATGTCCTGTTTAAAACAGGTCAGTCTTGGGAGGTCTAAGATCTGAGGTCTAAAAAAACGTTGTTGTTTTTTATTATATGCATTATAGACAAGACACCCCTTTGTTTACTTTAAAGCAGACAATCCAGTCCAGTCCTCATTTTAGTCTTATTCTAGTTCAGCTTTGTATTTGTAATGCCTTATGGCAGGGAATTTTGTAAATAGAACTAAATTATCTGTTAAATAGGCCCAAGATTCAAAACTCACGCCTGAAGAAAGCTCCATGGAAGTGCTAGTCTGAAAATGGATAGATGTATGGACTGTGATAAGAGAATGTAATACAGTATATTTGATTGTACTTTTACTGTTTTTTTCTAGTTTCTCACCAGGATTTTCAGTCACTCAGAGGGAAAATAATAGTCTATATATTACTTATCTTCATCTATCTTGTTGAAACCCTGTGACTCCAATTGGCGTTTTAATATTTAAATTACATCAATATCCATTCAGGGAAAATCTTAACTAGATGTGAATATCAGCAAAACGATCGCATATCAATCATACTGTTTTAAAACGAAAACATACAGCATCTTTCTGAAGCAGATCATCATCAGCGGAAAAGTTAAACTGGCAGTAATGTGGATGGAATAATCCTGGAATTGAATTCATACATTTGTCCATGATTTACATTTAATGCTGATCTCTCAAAATGGAAAGGAAGAAATAATTCACTAAAGATTAACCTAGGCATTTTCTCCGTACATTACAAAACTGGAAACATGGTGAGAGCTCTGATTTAACAGTGTTATATACACAATGTATGTTTTGGATAAATTCCAGGACAGTCAAAACATAAATGTTAGCTGTTTAAATTACAACTTTCGACTCAAGTGCTGACTTGCTCTAATCAAATACACTAAAGTATGCTATTGCATTTCAGCATGTTTCAAATTCGACAAATTAAGTTGGTACAAGATGAGCCACAAATCAAAGTAAGTGTGATTTGCTGAAGCTTGGATTTTCACGACAAGAGATACAGTATTATGTCTGCCGTGCACATTCATTTAGATATAATGTAAATAAGCCTGTTACATTTACTTTCCTCAGCTGCTCCTGTTCAGTGGGGAAGATACAGTAAATGATAACAAAACTGAAAAAGGGACGTTTTTCAATACAACATTGGAGTCTGCAACTAAATGATCGAACCACTGAGTCTTGATTGAGGGACCCTCAGTGTTGGAATGTACATATACTGTATTGTTGATGACTGTGGCCATCCTTCATGAGCTGGTTTGCAGGTTAAATGAACTGGGCAAATTGCTGCTATTTCTATGCAAATTCAATAGAACAGTTTTATGAAGGCATTCTTGTTTGTAGATTACCGTTTGAATACGCTAATTTGTATTACCCTGAATGTTTTGCATTGACTGCCAACACTTGACAGAGTTAAGGGATTTTAGGACCTGCATTCCAGGCACTGCCTATTTAACAAGCTCAGCACAAAGCTCTATGCTTCAGTGGGCATACAAGGGCCATGTAGGTTATCAGCTCTATATTACCGGGAAAAAAACCCCAACAACAATGATTCTCTTTGTAAGGTTAGCTGTGTTAACATTATGCAGTCTTTTTTAATTGCTATAGACTGTCGATGTGTCGAAGTTTGCTTTTTGGCCCAGGCTAAATTTATTCATTCGATTTGCAGAAATACTTTTTTGTTTGTTCTTACACAGCTTCTCTGCTGTGAGAGATGCTCTGAGAAACAATTCCAAGGTCAAGCGCAGTGGAAAAGCCATATGCAAATATAGGTCCACAAAATGTAATTGTGGAATGGTTCGGAAACTTGTAGTACATAAGAAATAGGGATATTATTACAAGCATACATTAAAATAACATTCACCTAATATATTTTTTCAAAATTATCTGAACAAAGCATATCTATTTTAAAATAAAAATAAAATAATCCTAGAAATTCAATCCGGTACATTACACACGTTTCTTTAAAGAGGTGTCTTTTTAGAAAATTATCTTGCCAAAATTAAATCGTCTGATTATACATGAATAATAACTAACAGAGAACGAATATTCTCTCTACTTTTCTGAATGATGGTAGATCTTTGTATTTTGTAGTGGCTCATTTCTCATTTGATAGTGAAAGATTATGTTCAGCATTTGTGGGTGTAGGAGGATTACTGCCTGCAATGAAAACAGCAGACCACAGTGATATATATTGAAATACTTGAATAGTGCAAGTCCAGCATTCACAAAAAGCACTAGCACAGGTTATTAGATAGTAAACCAACATTGTTTCCATTGATATCCATGGATCTAAATGTTATTTTCAAATTTCACTGTATCCTGATAATTTTCTTTTGTTTCTTTCTGATTTCTAGCTCAGTTCCCCTCATTCTAGATGTATTTAATAATTTTAGCACATTTTCAAGATATAAAATATTGGACAACAGCAATTTTATACCTCTGAATTCCACAGCTACAGCTTTCCTCTCTGTAATATTCCTCCCTGTTCAGTCACATTTTTCAGGCTTTACTTATTTAAGCAAAAATAAAAGTTTCCCTCTCTTCTAGCAGATTGATAAAGAGAATATGTCTGACATTCTTAGAAAAATCACAAAATGTTTGCCTAGTTCCTACTGCATGGCAGGATCTCTGTTACAGAAATATTATTTTTCTTTCCATTATTTTATATTTTATATAATCCAGATTTCATTCTCATCAAAATATCTAGAACAAATGAACTCTATAACAACATTAATTTAGCAGGGCAAGAGGCTTAGAATTTGATTCAGTGCTTCACAACACCATAAAGATCACTGTGGCTTGGTTATTCCAAACATTAAACATTGTTACAGGACTTCAGAATTTAGATGAATCACGGTACTCTTGACTGATCAATGCTCTATGTAAGAAACATTAATTGAATCAATCAGACCACAGGATCTTCTCTTTGCTAACTGTAAGGGCAGTAACATTTGGCTTTGAATTTGCCCAATTACGGCAAAGTCAGTGGACGTTTGGAAAAATGTCAGCTGCTTTCTTGGCACTCCATAGAATTTTCTTAAGCTCCCAGTGATTTGGAATAATGTTCTTTTACTTATTGGTTCCCAGCCTTTCATTTATTTGCTATGACGGCAGTGTTCTAAAATTGTTCAAACTCTAAGACATTTTTATAACAAACTGCATGTGTTTCCCAGAACATTTCATATTTTATAGCAGACTGTTCAGCCCTTAATGCCTATAGTTTGATAGGGCTCAGTCCTACCTTCACATCACAGTATATTATATATAGATACATAAACAATTAGTCTACTCCCAGTCACTTTAAATGGAGCAGAGAGCCAGACAGCCTGGACAGTAGTCCTGAACAGGCTGCAGTTTAGGGAAATATTTTCTTTTCTTTTATAAATTTAACACACCAGCCGATCCACTTTACACTTGTTCATGAAACCACTGATGGTTCCGGAGGGAGACTGCTTCTGAATCTCTCTTCCAGATGGATTACGAGTGTGACTAACCCTCATTTCCATGGAGTTTATAACAAAGGGTCGGGAGGGATGACAACAGCCAAGTTCAATCCTTCTCAGCTGTCAGTAATCCGTAATCATTCCTTGTGTAATTTCCTCACATTCAAATCCAAACTACTATATGTAATCCTCCTTTTCTCCCTCACACCCCTCTTTTCCCTCCTCCACCTCTGCAGCTGCCCCTTGGTCCTCCCTCAGCAGGGAAGTCCTAGCCTCTTCGTCCTGTGGCCAGAAGACTGGCCTTCAAATAAGTGGGTTAGGCCAAATCTACTATGATTAAAACGTTCAATAAACTTTTTCATTAAGCTTAATTCTTGGGTGTTATTCCTTAGTGAACGTTTTGGCAATTCCCCTGTTTTAGTGCACATTTAGCTTTGAAAATGATGTACTATTAGAACTAACTAATGTGACCATATCGCTGTGCCAGACTGTACCTACTCAGTCACAATTCAGCAGGTTTTGTTGACTGTCACCAACGATGTCTGTCTGGTGGATCTTGCTACAGCCAGAGAATATATCTTGAGGGGATTGGTGATGATTAGAATACCTTTATATTATATATGATTAAATTATTTGGTGGATTTTCTGATGGTTATAATTCAGAATTGCTGCTCCCTGGTTTGTGTCAGTCTACCAGCTATTTAACAGTGATAGATCCAGGCACAGTTATTATAAATGGAGTGTGATATTAAAACAATTGAACAGGATGCTCTCAGATGAGGGTTAAATAAATGACATCACTGCCATGAATTTAACTAGTTTTGCCCACCAAAACAGACTGTTTCAATTTCAATTGCAATAGAAACATCCACAGAGAGAACTGATAAAAGTTAAGTATGAGAACTGTAAGGGTTTTTAGTATATAAGTCATAATGTCACTATAATATACAGTGCGTTCCAAAGGTACTGGGACAGCAAAGCAAAAAAATGTTATTTTACTTTACAGTCAGGCAATTTGTATTTCTGATCATGACTTTAATAATGATAAATGCATCCAGATGTGTGCAAGAGCTCTAGCATCTGGCTCCTGTCAGAAGGCTCCACTCCTCCTCATGTCATCCTTTGCCACTCGCCCCAGTCAGGTTTATAAAAGGGGGAACCCCCCCCCTTTCTTGTAGGAGTAAGAATCCTTAAGGGTGACTCTATTCCCAAAGCTTTTCTGTTCCATTGATCAATTGCTCTATCGGTTTCCAGAGATATTTGCTTCCTACCTGACCCACGCCATGAAAGCACTGCTAGCCTCACTAACCTGAAAACCCATTACAACTTTGCACTTTGCCATAATATCTTTGCTATGCCTGAATTGGTATCTGCCCTGTCTTTCTGAAATGTACTGCTGACACAAACCTGGAAACCTCTTACAAATCTGATGGCAGCACAGATTATGAACAGTTCACTGCTAAAGCTGAACTGTTGGTGATAGTTTGAGTCTTTTTCTTGATTAATTCATTTTGTGTCTTAAGACCTTCACTTTTTGAAAACAGACTGTTAATGAAGCTTTCCTATGTTCTTGTTCTCAGTTCATATTGTGTGAAAGTGACAAAACAAAGACCAGGTTACTAAACCGACACTGTGCTCAATACAGCAAAATATTTGCCTTTTGTCCCCTCGTGAGCCCTCACAGCACAAGGTAATAAGTAAGTCACAATGGTTGGATGAACTTATAACTCCATGTTCTCCATCTCTATCTCCATCACTCTGAGACAGGTTGAGATTTTAAAATTGCCCTGAAATAGAATAGCGTCACCCTACACAGACATGTTTCTTGTTCTGGAAACAAAGGATCCCCTGGTAGATTCATGTCAATGCCCAATGTCAATGTTGGAAGCCATTTTTTCCAGACTTTAGGGTTGTAAATTTCTCCAGACAAACACCCTTTCTTGAAGGAACAAGAAATAGGATTATTCCATGCTGAAAAAAGAAGAAAGAAAACACAATGTTTCGGCCGTGGAGCCTTCTTCAGGTGTAAGAAAGACAAGGCAGTAAGCAAAGATAATGTAGCAGGAGAACAAAGGCTGGGAGAGAGGAGGAGCGAGAGGCGGGAGCAGGGGACAGAAAGAAAGGCCAATCAAGAGGTGTGAAGTCAGAATAGGTGTAGAGAGGTGTGAAATGAAACCTCCAATGAATGGAGAAAATTTAGAAGAAAAGTAGTCTGTCGTTAAGAGAAGGGGGAAGGTGTGATCCTAGCCTTAGGATAATTTTGGTTTCTGTAGTCTTTCTGTTGTATGTATTTCTCACTGACACTGCCTTGTCTTTCTCACACCTGAAGAAGGCTCCACGGCCGAAACGTTGTGTTTTCTTTCTTCTTTTTTTTCAGCATGGAATAAACCTATTACTTGTTCCTTTGCAGCCTACACATGCTGACGCAGCTACCCACCTGAACTACTACACCCTTTCTTGAATGTGACAGTGTGGATCTGCAAAATAGTACGTTTTTATCCTTGACTGCACCAAAGAACATTGTGGTAACTGTTCTGGAATTCATTATGGAGCTTCTCTGGATAATGTGTTTTGTCCTTTGAAAGTTTAACTTACAGTACCTGTAGGACTAATATAACTAACAGTTTCTGACAGTCTGAGTTTGGAGTGTTTCTGGATTAATTAAAACTGGAGTCCAAATTGTCTTATCACAGAATATAAAGCAGTATACTACAGGGATGGATTTCAAAGCATTTTGCTGAAATTTCAGTGTTATTTTAAAAACTATGGAAAAGGTTATAATGTTAAATGTATTTGCGATGTACATTCAAGTAAGGAAAAATGTTTTTTCGGGCTTTGAATGATAATAGTATATTTCATGAACTGCAATAAATGCAAATCCAAATGTTTTAACCGCAGAACTGAGTATCCTGTATAAGTTGTGTTTGCTTTAGCATTTCAAACACACAGTCTAGTTTCAGGTTGCATAACCCAGATGGTGCCTTAATCTGAAAGGTATTTTAAGGTCAAACCTATCAGAGCACAGTAATAAGATCTTAAGTCTTATTAAGTTAAGTTTTATTCTTTTTTAGAATAATTTAAAATACATTTTTAAAAGGTGGAAAAGCAATTAACAGTAGTGGCGCACACCTTGGAGATAGGAACTTATTTTATTTTGTACAAAGTGGTAATTTGATTCTCACAAAATGTGAAACAGAAGGTCACAGGATATAAATCTTAATATTAAAATTAAATAAGAATATTGAAAGTTTTAGTGTTTTTAAATATGCTATTTCAACATCATTTCAGTGTTGTGGTTTCTCTTTGCATGTAAATAGCTCATCTATTGCATGGTTCTTGCAGCTTTCATTAAAATCTTTTTGTTATAATGAACGAAACATTCAAATATAAAGCAATTCCCTCCATTTATTTTTTTTAATAAAAGTTTCTTTGTCCAAAGATAAAGAGTTAATATAAAATTGTCAAGTTATTTATATTTCTTAAAAATGCCTTATCTCCTTTGTATGTTTAGGCTGAGTGGCTAGGACAGCATCACTTTTAAAAAGCTACATGTATACCAAAGTTGATCAATTTTGTTAGAAAGTACAATCATATGATCTGCTGAACTATACGCACATACTGTAGTGATAAAAGGTTTACACATTTGGAGTAAATCAAACCTTCCAGTCCCTCCAGTTTTTTCTAGTCCCTCCATAGAAAAGGGCATTCCATTTCTTTCTCAACTTTAACCATGATACCATCATCTGATGAACCTCAGCAGTACGCTTCCTGATCAAGCTCAAGAAAGTACCAAAGCACACTGAAGTAAATGAATTGTGTTCATGTGAAACGTCAAAGACATCAGAAGTCTTTATGTCATTTACCACATATTATTGTCAATTGACAGGAAAATGTGAGCAGACCCCTGGGTTTTAATGGTTAGACTCATAAGGAGCTGGTTTGTGGGTTTGAACTACACACCCCTGGCCTCCGTAAGAGTTTACTGTACATTATGGCAAATGTCCAAAAGCTGATATTAAAACTGTTCTTATAAAGCTTCAATGCTCCCACATTCTCGTTTATTTTTGTTTAGCTTTGTTTCAAGCTCAGTATTGGCAGAAAATGCTTTAAGCCCAACTGAAGGGTGAGAGTGAGTTGCTGACCTCAAATTCGACATTCCAGTTTTCAGGCTTTTGAAATTAGTTTAACCTGAAATGCAGAGTCTTTAAAATCCCCTGGCCCGGAACCTCTTTCAGAACTCTTTGATCTATTATGCACTACAAAAATACTAAACTATGACCTTTCACTTTTAGCCTTTGGCTCTTATGAGAAAGATCTACTAAACAGGTCAAACAAAACACTTATATTTCAGCAGTAGTATTGGAAGAGCCTACTGAAAGTATAGAATGTAATTTGTTTCTGTTAATTAATTTTATTATTGGAAATAATATTTAATTTCTTGACTCATTTGTTAAACCATAAGAACATTATTTATTACAGGCAGGTAAAACCAACATGCAAAATCCTACAGGCAATAACAAAGTAACTGTATCATAAGAAAAGAAAGGACTAGCAGAGTACCAAGTTAGAAAATATTTTTCATACTAAAGTCTATTAGCCCCTAGCAGATGTAAAATTGGTATAAAATACAGACATGCTATATGGTGTATAAGTGCTATAAACAATCGTTTTAATTTGGCTTTTTAATTTTTAGTATTGTCCAGTGCTTTGTTACAATTGCTGTATGCAAGCAATGTAGTGATTCCAGTTCTTTAAATAAAAAAAAATCTTTTACCCATTTTGGCTACTTGTTTGTCAATTGCTGATTGTCCAGACAGCACATTTAACTAAGAGGTGTGGTGCATAATATTTTCCATACTGTTTAAGTTAACTGGAAATAATTATTGGGTATTGGCAAGAGTATTCATTTTCTTTTTTCCCTGTTGTGTATTGAAAAGGAATTTAATTGATTTTTAATATTTGTACCATTTGTTTTGTTTCATTTTCAAAAGGATTATTAACTTGCCCTTTCAGAAAGTACAAAGATGTGTTTTTGTGGTCTCATGTTATTATACTAGTATAATATACTAGTGTATTATACTAAATATATAAATATTGCTTTAACACTACAGCCATCGCCATTTCATAATGTAAGCACCTGTTTCCTCTCCACATTTGTCTGTTGTGACATATTGAAAATGAATGGAAAAATCCATTTACAATTAGAGTATTGTTTGACAGGACTAGGATGTGCACAATCTATGCACATCATGACATTGACTTACCCAAAGACCATCAACAACACTGAAAAAAGCCTTACCAATTGTTAATTCACATCAACAAAAATGGTGACTTGAGGATTAATTGTATGATTTCTCCCTTTTCCTTAGAATTTTACTGTAATTTTTAGTGCTTCTCTATATATATATAAAATGGCAACCACTAACAGCCCTATTGGATTCATGGACTTTAGTATTGAATAATTTTTGTCTTTATTCCTCAACAAATGTAATTATTGTAATAAAACATGGTTGTATAATATAATGGAGCCTTTTACCTCCACTGTACAATAAAGACAGCAGCAATCTGGGTCTATAACCAGCACAGAAAACATCACTTTGAAGTGGGCTCTGGTTATTTTTCTGGTTGACAGATCAGAGCAAATTAGGCATATTGAAAATGGAAGAGCTTGCTCTAGGTAAATCGTGATTTTAGGTCCCACATGCAAGAAAAAAAGTGGCATAGCTATTACAGGATCTACAGTGCAAGAAAAAAATGAATAGATACATAAATAGTCTCACAAACTTGCATTTTATTTTACTTTAAAAAGATGAATGGCATTTACTCAAAAAAATTATATCTATAAAGGTCTGCTTAGACATAACATTTGTTACCAGATTTATCCTGATGATGGTATTATCAATTGAAGATTTAGATTACAATCATTTCTCACTGGCATGATAATTGTGGGCAACTACTAAAGCAACCAATAAAAGTCAGTATGCAAACGAGCATCCATGCCTGTCTACTGAATTAATGGTAAGGTGAGCTATGACAATGGCTTGTGGACAAGACAGGAAGGCAACATTCTTTACTCAAGAACATACCTATTTGTCACGAACAGTTCTTTCCGGGCCCTATGCAGACGACACAATCCGGAATAGTGAGGAAACACAGGCGGAAAAGTCATGCAGGAGACGGGAATGGAGACAGGGGGCGTGTCCTTGGTGTGTAGGTGTCCAGGGGGAGTGAGTCCGGGGCGAACAATCCAAGAGGAAGTCCAAACGGGGAATCCAAAACACAAGCATGAGTCCAGGGCCAGGCGATCCATCCAGTAGAATAAAAATGGGAACCGGGTCGGGACCGGCAGGGGGAACAGGAACAGAAAGTTAAAAACATGACGGAGCCAGGTGCAGCAGGACCCGGGCTCACATGAAACAGGATTCAGTGTAGAGCCTCAAATGACATGAGCGCCTGGCTTTTAAGGCGGACTGAAAGGGGGTTAGAATAAGGAACAGGTGCAGGGAATGAGGCTGAATGGGGATGAGCTGGAGCGCCCTTAAGAGGAGGAGTAGCGATCGTGACACCTATTATTCTAATCTAGAAGCTTGTGCAAAAGATATTTTCTAAAGTGTTTGTTTGTTGTTGCCCAACAACTTCCATGGCACAATCTGTGCTGAGACGTTCATAACTGGCCGTCTTCACATAATATTAAAAAATGTGAGAAAAATGGAATTTCGATGATCTACACTTTATGAAGTTGTTTCTTCATTCTCTGCTGAATTCAGCACCTCTATCCAGTGGCACGGATCTCTGTTCAGACCCAGGCAATGAGTTCTTCAGCAAACTTGGTCTAGCCTACACATTATCTGCACTATCATCCTTGGTCGTTTCCACCCATTCCCCATGCTATCTGATAGCAGTCATTGCTATCGTTCAGCTCCAATCCCATTATCTTCTTGCACTTGCCAGTTTTCTAATGTGGTTGGAACCCAAGATCTGACCACCACTCGCCTCTTCCAAATGAGTTAATCCAGTCTAGCCCTCGGTCCCATCTCCACCACAGAGCCCAGTATTCCCCCTACCGATACTCTCTTCTAATGCTAGTCTGTCCTCTCCACAAATTCCTGTCCACCATATATCAGAGAATGGACACCACCTTGGACATGGATCTCTTCGTCCCTCACCTTTCCTTGCTCCACAGAAAACAACCTTCACTCACCATGACCCCTGCTCTTCTCTCCTGGCGACTGCCGATGTCATCACCCGCACCACAAGGAAGCTGGACCTCCTTAGACATGTCCCGTCCCAGTACTGATCAGATCCAGTCTTCCTTAGCTTCTGAGATCTGACAACATGGAGGTCATGTCTCAGAGAGATAAAGAGAGAATGAGGAAGTTGAGGGTTATGTGTATTGGCTTTTGCGTTGGTTCATACACATATTTACTAGAAGTTCAAGTAGGTAGTTGCATCAGCATGCATAGGCTGCAGAGGAACAGATAAAGGTTTATTCCATGCTGAAAGGTAAAGAAAAGAGACACAACTTCTTCAGGTGTCACAGCATGGAATAAACCTTTACCTGTTCCTTCACATACTGTATTTACTATTTATCTTTCTTGAGCATGTAGTCTTTCCATTTACATTTTTTAACAGCCCTCCGGGGAGTGGAATGGCTGCCCTAATGAATAAAAACACTGACCTGTGCAAGAGTCAGGACATTTTTCCTCTCACTCAAAGCAGCTAGTATTGCAGACAGCCAGTCTAGGGAGAGGTCTTCTGGATTGCGATGCGGAAATTTGAATATATGGTTTGTTAGTACTGGGATAAGAGAAGATGTTAGCAAGACACCTAAGGTACTTTGCTGAGGTTTCTATTTTTGCAGTGAAGACTTATCTAGAAGGCTGAGTTTGAGTAAAGGTAGAACTGGACTGCTACTGCATGTGAACATAATTCTAGTTGAGAGGAAGAGTCTTAGTTTTAGTTTGTAAGTGGCAGCTTTACTGAGAGTAATGAATAGTGGAGCGATATTTTTTGGACTGTCTGCAGCAGCACAGAGGGGATTGTGGGATGACTGTTGTGAGCAACAGCCTGGGGAGAGAGGATAAAATATGGTCTTATTTAATAAGTAGGAGTACCAGGCAAATAAAGGTATGTGGTGGATGTGCACTCAGGCGTACTGCCCAATCAAACTCCAGGAGTAACCATCATATGTTGTAAAGCGTGACTGAGTAAGATTAAGCTGTTTTGGGGGAACTTTCGGGTGAATTGAAGGATTTGCCTAAATGTATCTGGAACAATATAGTCTTTGGTTTTTACAGTATTGTCCTAATGTTAACATTGTTTGCCAGAGTGCTAACAGTGGTATAAAAATGAAGTATTCACACAACATATTCTGTAATGATCTCAGAACATTATGTTCCTTTATATTCATATTCAGAAACATGAGTGATGTAAATTTAAAGTTTAAAACACTGTCATGGCACCAGTCATTCAGATATGTCTCCCTACTTTGCTGTTCCTTTCTGGTTGAAATAAGGAAATCCATCTACATTAATCAGCCTTTGGTTTGGACCTCCTCAAGTTAATGGTTTGTTTCCTTGTGTTTTGCTGAGATGGAATGGATATCTAATTTGATTTTGCATCTGTTCAGTAATCTTTAATTGTATTATTCTTCAAAGAAGAACCGATAAAAACAAGTTTGGCACCTGTATGGTACTGAGACAATATCAATGGGATATTTTGGAGAATTACAATATCCTTAAACATATATTCAGTGAGGCAGCTGGTGATCTGTCAGACAATCTGTGAATGTGATGACTGTGCGGATTTTGTTTCTTCAGAGAAATACTACTGGAGTGCTATTAATACCCCTCAGGAGAGGATAGTCAGTACAGAGTTCATAGTATTTCACACTGTGACAAACCAGAGGATGACAGTATCATTGCTTTCACTGAAGCCCTGAAATGCTCACAATGATAAACTGCAGACTATTATAACATACTGTACATAAAGAGGACAGGTGACAGGAAAAACCCTGGATGATAAGATCAGCTGTCATTCAAAGGTGTGCCCATAGCACATGAAATGCTAGAACCCCAGAGGTACTTGCAATGTTATCTCTCATATTCTAGTCTGGAGTAAGCAATTAATTTCTCTGTCTTCTATTGAAGCCTTTGTCATTCATGTTTATATAGCACAGTTGTAAAGCCCATTCTTGAGTCCAGAGGCCTATCAGGTTGGAATGTATTCCAGTATTGGTGGTGTTTTAGAAGACTAAGACTACATGACCTCCATGTGGATGAAGTGTGGGACCAATCAGAATTACTCCCAGCACTGCTAGTGCCCATTTTGAATGGGTTATGTGGTGAAGTATCTTGTTAAAGGGTACAACAGTAGTCTTGGTAGCTAAGATTTGTACCCACAACCTTCCAATTATGAGTCCAGAACCCTAAGTTATGCTACCCTCATGACATAACTGGTGTTAAATACATACATTTTCAAGTGGAATAGAGAGGGGAGCAAAGTCACATTTTGTGTCATTCAGTGTTCTAGGCTTACAAATAAGTTTGAGAATACTATTCAATCAGTCTTATTTCATCAGTCACTTTTATGA
The DNA here is from genome assembly GCF_055471065.1 of Atractosteus spatula. Classification (NCBI taxonomy): domain Eukaryota; kingdom Metazoa; phylum Chordata; class Actinopteri; order Semionotiformes; family Lepisosteidae; genus Atractosteus; species Atractosteus spatula. The sequence continues at coordinate 8,536,029 of NC_142711.1, read as the reverse complement.
TAAACAAAGACTTTAAAACATAGCTTAATGCAATCAAAAGCAATTGTGTCTACTCTTAAATAGAACGGAAACTGTTGCCACTGGTAATCCTTTGACAAAATGTAATATTACAGCTGTTGTATATTTCTAATTATCTGTAGGAATGATGTTTTCTGTCTAGAAATCAACTAGCTTGTGACACCTACTTCAGTAAGTCATTACTATTAATGCCTTGGACAAAGATGTGAAATGCTCACTGTAACTGAACCCATTGTTCTATGATTCCCAAAGAAATCAAGAGTCTCAGAGATGAATATAAAGATTAATGAGAGAAATGTTCTGTGTCTTCGGCACTTCCCTGACCTCTCTGCTACAGAAACCTCAGTGCAAGGATAACAATACATGTTAAGACTGCTCTCAACTAACTACTAGCAAACAGTGTGATGTGGGAGTACCATGATATATTCCTTTGCCTTTGTAATAGTAATTAGCAAATGTAAATGCTAAGAGAAGAATTAATAAGATCATGCCTTTCTAAAACCAAGGATGTTGTATATAGTGATAAAGAAAAAGACAAGAAGTATAATAAAAAGTTAAAGTAAAACAAGAACATACAGATTCATACAGAAAGAATGAAATAAGAAATAATATGACCAAATATATGAAAAGCCATCTGTACACAGTGCCTGACTTGAAGTCGTAAACTTCTTGTGAGCTTATACATCATCCTTCAACCTGACACATGTACAGACATGTGAAATAACTATTCAGAAGGTCAGTCCACTCAGTCCAGAAGCTCACAATGGTCTAATGGAAAATGTAATTATTTTCTTAACAAGAAAAAACATCATTAGACACCACTGGTAGTGTTATGGTAAAGAGAATTATACTTCTGGCATTTTTAATCACAGTTTTGTAACTTTTATAAACTCCACTCATTTTCCCTGTGTCAATTATTGTTCCAAAGTTACATAGTTGTGTCTCTGAAGTTTGGACTCTGTCAACCTAAGATCAGATTACTTGTTCTACATGAAGAATGGCCGGAACAAACTTGCAAACATGATTGGTATGTGTTGACGTTTTTTCAAAGACTTAATTCACTGCAATTGAAGTCCAAGAAAATATTTCACATTCTCTGGAGTTGAAAACCATGCTCCCCGTGATTCAGATTTTTTACTGCTGCTTTCCAGTTAAAAGGCAGAAAAGTCACAAATATGTGATACAGAATTTTACACTTCACATGATCGTGTATTCTAGTAAACTCTAAACCTCCAATCAGAAACAAATTCAAAACACATCACATTTTTCAACTTTTGAAACCGACGTGTTTGTAAATGGATTTAACAACTGGCCTGCCTTTTCAGAATATCAGGACTGCTGTTGTAACCTATCAAATTAAGAGAGAGAGAGAGCAGTGTTTGGCTTGCTGAAAAGGCTCTTTGTCCTCCCTCATGTATTCTGGCGTTTGCTATATAGGGATTCTCCCAACATGTCTACAGCTGCAGTTGCTTTAACATTCATCTAAATGGATTTTCAAGAACAAAGTCAAACATAATGCAGCAAAGGTATTTTCCTTTCTCGGTCCCCATTCCCTGTTCCTTCCATTCAGTCCTGCCTAAGAAGGTGCTCCTGCACTGTTCCTGCCAGTGACCCTTGCCAGAGGGGGCCTGGAGTCGTGTTTCTGTATGCTACCCCGCTGCTAATACTTGTTAATGCCCACTTCTGGGTCAGCAGTGCAGCTCTCTGCCTGAGCCCTGCCAGCTCTTTTATTTTTCTTTCCCAGTGGTAAAGAATGACATTCACTCTGAGGGGGTCTACCTCTGCCCTTCATCATGTGGTTAATTACGGCCTTTTAAAGAGTGTGCTGGGATACAGGATAAAGCCTCATGCATTTTAATACATGACACTGCCGAGCGATGGATCCAAACGCAAAACACCAGAAAAGCTCATTTGAATGAACTGTCATATTATAGTTTACTATTAAAACAGGAATTAAACTATGCAAGGCTGGCAGTTCTGTGAATACTTGGCTTGTGAGGTTCATAAGTTAACGTAACCCCTTTATTACCGTCATATTGTACACACGAACAAGTGAAGGTTTATCCCATGCTGAAAAGAGAAGAAAAGAAACACAATGTTTACATTTAGGCTGTGAAGCCTTGACACCCAAAGAACGCTCCACAGCCTAAATGTTGTGTTTCTTTTCTTCTCTTTTCAGCATGGGATAAACCTTTACTTGTTCCTTTGCAGCCTTTGCATGCTGACACATTGTATGTGGATTTATTCCGAGTCCATAAATCAGAACGGAAATCCAAAGTTGTAAAAATAAATTGTGTCAGTGATCATAAAGAACATTGTTCTCCTAAATGGTGCCTGCAAGAGACCTCTCAACATTGGTCAGAAAGGTCAACAGCTTTATCTGTCATACATGAAGGTGAAATGTGGTGCAAAACAAAGATCAGATGTAGGCTGTACCAAACTGATACACGCTTGTTTTCATCCAGAATTAACTTCACTTGATATGTATCTTGTGGCATAACGTTGCTAACAGCTTTAGTGCATCGAAACAGGTGGAAGATCTTCATTGCATCTGACCTCTGACCTCTAGCCTTAAAAAACAGGTTAAAGGTCATTTGTGCTTTAGGATCCCACACTACAGCTAGTGGGATGTGTTACTACAGAAATGCCACGTGAACGATTGGTAGCATTGGCTTTTACATCCATGAAAGCAATTCAGAAGAATAAAGGATTGGTGTACCAGACTAATGCTATCATTTTTTTTGGAGGACAACTGTTACAAAATGTATATTGTGATATGATGTTACAAAAGATTACTGTTCTTTTTTTATGTTTTATGTATCTTACAGGTTTCCAGATGTTTTAAATTGGTGTGTTTGGATTGTGCCTTTCCTCTTGTCTCAAGCCCTGTGGAGATACTATGATAGATAGCCCCTCTAAAAGTATGTTTAAAAGTTTCAGATTCTTTAGGTTACGCATTAGGAATAAAGAGTAATTTTGTTGTTGTTGTTGTTGTTTTTAATTATCCTAGTATAGGATAATTATATACAGTAAAATCAAGGTTTGTAACTAAAAATAAAACTAATTGTGAATTTAAATTAAACTGGCTAGTGGCACTTAAGTATTCAAAGCATATTTAAATAGAGTGCTCATAAAACAGAGGATATACAGTAGCTCAAAAATGTAAATGCTGTCACATCATATTTATCAAATTAAAATGGTAGGCTATATATAAGCAAGACAATATTAATTTTTAAAGACATTCTTTCAATTTTTACCAGATACTCTTAGTTTTGTTTGTTTAGTTTTTAGTGTTTATTACCTTATAATGTGAACATTTTTAACTGCTTTTACATGCTGTAAAATAAACATCAGTAGCTGAAAATTAATGTTTTGTATAATAGCTGCCTGGTGGCTATTTATCTGGCTGTCTGGAGGCACACAAAGACAATGTACCTAGCAGCTGTCATAATACGTTGCATCTAATTTAATCATCCATTAAATGCAGACCTTCATAACATTTTATTAAAATAATTAAATAGAATATATTCCGATGAACTGTGATCATAATAAGCAATTGTATATATTGCAAGAAACAATAAAATTGAATGATTTTCAACGACAGAAACTGATAAAAAGAAAAGGTTGTGCAACAAACTGTGTAGTGAGCAAAACAGAACTACGAGGACAAATATACTTCAACATATCAATAGTAAAAATGAATCACTTAGTCCCTTGCCAACCAACTGTTGTTATAATTATTTATCCAAATGCAACCCAGTCAATGATAAGTCATGATTGCACTTGATGGAATTTAGATCCAAGTATGGTAAAGATGTAATATAAATAGATAATTCCCATCAAACCTTGCTTTTTTCAAACAACGATAGTTGTACCACATTTTGTATCAGTGTTTCTGGTCCCTGGATTTTGCATACTGGTTTTATGGATAAAAAGCTACTGAAAATCCATCTGCCCACTCCTCACAGAAGATGTGATGTGAATGTCTCCCAACAGAAAGAATTGGGACTGGTACACTAAAGAAGGACTTCCTATCTAGTAGCTGGATGTTGTGTTAGAAAATATAAACAGCCACCTTTTAGAGTCTTAGAGGAGCTTTTCCATTAACGGAGTCTTTGTAGCAACATTTACATTGAGAAGAAAATCTGTGTGGTTCCCAGCATTACCACAGTGCATATCCTCTGGGGAGTCAATAAGTCAAGTGGCAATATGGACAAGGCCAGGCTTCATTCCCAAGAATCACCTTCTCCTTTGAACATCTTCCAGACACTCCAGGAGGGTTAATAGGCTACAAGGGTGGACACATCACAACAGAAGTCTCATCAGAATTTGGGGATCATTATCATGTCCACCTGTAGTACATCTGTTGTTGTTCTCCTAGTGGAAGATAAGATACTGGACTCTTATGTACAATGGACAATCCAATGGTACAATGGATATATCCATCATGTGTCTGGGTTCAGGAGCCTACCTTCATTAAATTTTTGCCTTGGTAAATTTTCCATAATATGTTGTTTCTGTACAAAAAGGCATGAAGAGACTGGAAAAAAAGTATAGTCAAACCACAGTTAAAGTGCAGAAACATCATGGTACATTTATCAAAATAAAATTTCTGAACATGTTTGCAAAAGCAGTTTCTATGATATTTAGTTTTGACAGGTGTTATGCACTATAAAACAGTCCCACACAAGAAGAAAAGGGCTCAACAATCATGCAAACTAATTTCAGGATCAAACATGTTTATAATATTTCATTTTGTAAAATGGAAATTCTATGATCTGATAAAACTTATGAGCAATAATGATCATTTATTTAAGGGAGTTAAGGGGTTAAATTATGAATATACTTCAAAATATTTTGGAAAAATGAATTTGAAAATGAAAACATATTTGAAACAACAGATGTGAGTCATTTATTCTATGGTGAATACAATGGTTGCATTCCTATTCTGTGTAATAGCAGATCCCAATACAAACAGCCGCTTATTAGTTTATGAAAAACACAGGGAACCCTAAAAAAGTAACAGCTATATGATTCCTCGTAATAACTTGATCTTTTAAAATGTAGGGGGGTTTTAAAGGGTGCATTAACAGCCTGGTGGAAACTATCCCATTACAATTTAACAGCCCGGTTTTATGTTTCAGTTGGGAAAAAAAAAAACTAAGTGTGATTTCAGGTGTAATCTGGTGTTTGATTTTGGGGTAAAATTGTCCTTTTGAGAGCCAATGGAATTTCTAAAGACAAATGTGGAAATTCCACCTCAAGCAGAAATGTGCTAACAACGCAATAATTCAATTAGGAGACAACCAATACATTTAGTTTTGCAGACCCTTGTTAGCAATAGCCCTAGGCTTGTTGAAATGAATCGACATCAGATAGTTCACAGTTAGCAATAATTCGGCCCACTGAGTAATGTTTTTTTCTTTGGTTTGTTTGTTAAGACTAGCTGTGCAGTCCATTAGTTAAACTTTAAGTTTCAGCACAGCTGGCTCTGGAATCAGTTTTATCTGCACTAAAGTTTGCCCAAAGCTCTTTTAAGGTAAGGATAAAAACGTTAGACATTGGTAGACAGAAAGCAAAGTAAACTTTCTATCTTCCTCGAAATTTTGTGAATCCTGAAACAATCAAATGTATTTACCTAAGTTTACAGTTGCAACTTTCTAAATTAGTTTTATTAAAAGCTAACATTCAGGAAAGATATAATAATGGTATATCTTTTGTCTAGTGCACCTTCTACTAATGAAGTTTGTATAATTCTCATACATAAGGAAAAAATGTGCTTTGTTTTTTTCCCCACATTTTTCACCTCTTTCAATCTGTTAAGCTTGTCGCTTTACACTAAAATCACTGATTGCTTTGAATAAATTTGGAAACAAATTTGGCAATGTTTCTTTTACAAAGATTGAAATCATTACCTTGGAATAGTTAAAGGAGATACATCTGAGGTTCTGACAGCTCAACTACTACAACATGTGAGCACTTTGGGTGGGAAAAAAAAACAAACTTCAGGCAATTGATTTACAAAATGGATATCAAGGCTCTAAATACGTGTGAAGCGAAAATGAAATATGACCAAAAACTGTGTATGGATTGTGAATCTCTGTTAAAATCATATAACTATAATAATACTGACTAACAAAATAAGCTAAGTATCAATAAGCTCTAAAACCTGCATTATCCTTAGTGGGAAAGTCAGAAGTGTGAGTTTTATAAGTGTATATACACACACATACAGTATGAGCTTGAATAACATAGTAGTGTCCATGCTGAAAAGGTGTAGCCAATGCATGTTGGCTCACAATCATTCTGTTGTAACAACAGAACGCAGTTCTAAACGCAGAACGCAGAAGTGTCCTGTTAAGTACATCAGACAGAGAAAATATTTTGCAACTGTTTCCATTATTGATGGAAATTGCTGTAAAAACCTTGAAGTTTCTTCCTTGATACCTGGGGTGGGATTCTATATTTTAATAGGTTTCACACATGCACTGAATGTCTGAAGTGTTTAATGCAACATTTTACTCATGCTGTATTTAAGTTGGTGCTCTATAAAATTTTCCGAGATCATTACTAGTACATTTATCTAGCTTGCTGTACCTCATTTACGTACGGTAGGCGCATTAAAGAGTCACTTGAAATAGTTTGCAAATCCTTTCTGCTCGACTTTATGCTGAAAGTGACAAATACTCAAGTGTATTTTAAATGCAGACAATGTGGCCTTTCCATGAGATGGAAAAACTGAGTCATTAAAATTGTTGTTGTACCCAACCAAGACGTTTTAACAATTTAAGATTCTGCTACAAGTGTTCAGAATAATGGCCAGTTCATTAATGGTTCTAGGATGGCTTTTCCAGGATTAAGCTCATTGTGCAAAAATAATCAAAAGATATTTAATAATAATAATAAACTTTATTTTATATAGTGCCTTTAAAGGTGGCTTCTCAAAGCGCTTTACAGAATGACAACAACAATAAATAAAAAGAATACACAGGATAAAACACAATTATAATATACAGAGGAGACTGTGGATGGTGGTACTAAGAAAAGCAGAGGGGTGAAGAATGGAACCAGTTAAGTAAAGGCTTTTCTAAAGAGGGTTTTGAGTCTGGATTTGAAGGGGTTTAGAGAAGGTGACTCTGATATCCTTGGGGAGAGAGTTCTAGAGCTTGGAGGCATAACAGGAGAAGGCCCTGTCACCCATACAATGTAGACAGGCTTGGGGGACAGTAAGGAGACCAGAATTAGAAGAGCAAAGGTTGCAAGGTGGGGAGTAAGGCGATAATAGTTCAGACAGGTACTGAGGTGTCAAGCCATGCAGAGCGTTATAGGTGAGCATGAGGATTTTAAAGTCTACACGGAATTTGACCAGAAGCCAGTCCAAGGACTCCAGGATAGGAGTAATGTAATCATTTGCACTAGACCTGGTCAGGATTCTGGCTGCTGAATTTTGGACATACTGCAGTTTGTTCAAAGTAGATTTAGATACCCCAGCGAGTAGAGCATTACAGTAGTCAATTCGAGAGAACACAAATGTGTTGATCAGCTTTTCAGCCACAGTTAGTGATATTTGTGCGGGGATCACCATAGGGCAGCCTCACAAGTCAATCACTCCAGCCTGTTGGTCTTGTTCCATATGGTAGACTTCAGGCCTTCCATCTCAATGAGAATGATCATCACAAATGTAGACCATACAATTCATATAAACCTTGTAAGGTTGTCAGCGCTGCATGTCAGGGCAGTTTCATTGCTTCTGTCAAAGACAACACTTTTACTGGACAGCCCAAGAGCTCCTTTGGTGGAGCTTTGGTGAAAAAAAATTCCAGATCCGGGTTGCTCAGGCAGACAAAATAGCCCTATTTAAAATAGTAAAATGGTAGTTTAAATAGTCTTAAATAGCTTGAAAATGTGACGTAGAGGTCCAGAAGGAAGCTTCACCTCAAGGTGATGGTAAGCTTCACGAGCACCATTCAGATTAGACGAAAGTAAATTTCTTCAAGAAACGGAACTCAAGTGACTGTTTGGCCTTATTCACACTGGTGAAGTAAGGTGATGGGTTATAAAGATTTGATATCGTTTCCTCCCCACCTTCTGCCCTGCTGTTGTATTTTCAGAAACGTCCATCTTCAGCTCCCAGAAGCTTCGGTTTCTCCCTGCCACAATGGGCTGAACCAGATCAGAGGTGTTTGTGTCTCTGATCTAGTGGTTGGGTGAGTGACCTTGGCTGCCCACTACATGAAAAAGCTCACCTGACCAAGAGGAACACTCCAGCTCTCAACCCTGAACGGGGCCTGGTTCCTGACAATATTCATCTGAGTAGATAGTTCAGTAAATAATATTCAGTCTTGTTACTTCCTCCTGCATAATTTCTGAACACTAAACATAACTGATAGGGTTCAGTGAATAGCTGTGCACTTATACTAGTTTTGTAAAGAATGAAGCCCTGGCTTTGGGTTCAGAATCCTGAAACCTCTAGCATCTTTTAGGAAAGGAACAAGCAAAGACTAATTTCACACTGAACGATAGAAAGGAGGAACACAACATTTCGGCTGTTGAGCCTTCTTCCTTTGCAGCCGACAGACGCTGACCATGCTTGACTGTGCTTTAGATTAGATATTTTCTAATGCAATGCTGTAGATATGACATTGCACTTGCTTGAGTATACTCATGTCTGTTGATAACAGCACTTTGAATTTGAAACAGATTATGATCCCTTACTCAATGAAATACAGTACCTTGCAAAAGTATTGAGACCCGTCCTAAGGTGTCCCATTTTGTGAAAATGCTAAATAAAGCAAACACATTTTTAAACTGGACAGCAGAGACAGCAGCTGCATCACCATGCAACTCCCAATTACCAATCTGCAGAAGCTCAGCAGGTGTGAGCCTGGTCAGTACTTGGTTGGGAGACCTCCTGGGAAAGCTAAGGTGGCTGCTGGATGAGGTGTTAGTGGGACCACCAGGGGACGCTCACCCTAAGGCCTGTGTGGGTTCTAATGCCCCAGAATAGTGACAGGGAGACTGCTGAAAAAACAAAGGCACCGTCAGGAGGTCCTGACTCTCTCCCAAATTTCCCCCTGGCTTCTACCAATCATTGTCTCCTAATAATCCCCTGCTATGACCTGGCTTCATCACTCAGTTCTCCTCCCCACTGATAGCTGGTGTGTGGTGAGTGTATTAATTGCCTGCTGCTTCATAATCCAAGTGGTGCTATACATTGGTGGTGGTGGAGGGGAGTCCCCTTTACTTGTAAAGAGCTCTTAATGGACTGTCCAGAAAAGTACTATAAGTATAAGGAATTATTATTAAACTTAATATTTTATTCAAATACTGAAAGTACACATTGAAGACTTCTAAAGATAAGATCATTCATAGTAAATGATCAGCAAAAACTGAAATGGAAAAAATGAAATATGTTGATTGCATCAGGATTCAGATCCAAGAACTCAATATTTGGTGGAAGCACCTTTGACAGCAATTACAGCCCCAAGACCTTCTGGGTAATTACTTACCAACTTTGCAAACTGGCTTGATGCAGTTTTTGCCCTTTTCTCTAGGCAGATTTTCATAAGCTCTCTCAAGTTGCCTGGGGATCACTTGTGTACAGCCACTTTAAAGTCTTTTCACACATTCTCTATGGGATTCATGTCAGGACTTTGACTGGGCTTTGGTTCACGAAATTATTTTAACTAGCTACACAATTAGTTCAGTGGCCTCTGTCTGTGTCCCCGAATAGTGACTCAAAAGATTTCAAAATAAATACATCTGTCTATGCAAGGATCAGAATCCTTTTGCAGGGCACTGTGCAAGCCATCTTTATTCTACATCTCATTGCTGTTTATTTTACTACATTTGTCTACATTCTTTGGGTGACAGGGCCTTCTCCTGTCATGCCCCCAAGCTCTGGAACTTTCTCCCCAAGGATATCAGAGAGTCACCTTCTCTAAACCCCTTCAAATCCAGACTCAAAACCCTCTTCTTCAGAAAAGCCTTTACTTAACTGGTTCCATTCTTCACTCCTCTGCTTTTCTTAGTACCACCATCCACAGTCTCCTCTATATATTTTAATTGTGTTTTATCTTGTGTATTCTTCTTATTTATTGTTGTTGTCATCCTCTAAAGTGCTTTGAGAAACCACCTTTAAAGGTGCTATATAAAATAAAGTTTTTTATTATTATTATTATTATTCAGCTCAAAGTTGAAATGTTTGAAGGTCAAGGGTATAGGGAGAAGGATACGTCATGCAATGAACAGTTAAGCAGACTAAATCACGTAAGTTTCTCAATCTAAGTATTTACCCATTTAGTCCATTTCTATTTCAGGGACTCAAGTAGAAGTTACAGAGCTCTGTGCCCCCGTCATTCTGCTTCTGAAGAGATTTGGCTGGGCCTTACATTGTTATTGCTATGACAACACAGAGTAGTAGTAGAGTATTTCTAAAGAGCTGAAAATATATAGAACATTTTTCGTTGCTTCAACAAACATCAGCTTTTGACTGGTCCTTACAGATACACGTCAACATTGGCTATAAGAATAAATTAAAGCAAGACTGATAAGTATGTTTACTTAAAAAGTATCGTATTGCCTGCTCTGACTTTGACTTAAAATATTTATAATATTAAGGATGTACATGCTAGCGATGAGTAATGGCAGCAATGAGTTATAAATATAGTAGAGGAAATGGACAAATGTAAAGCACTTGTGCTTCCTGAGCATTATTTCTTCATGAATTATCTATTTGATATGTCATGGATATGGACAGTATAACTCATACATCTGGTTCTGCATGGTAACAGGAAATTAAATAGAAGAAAATGTTCTCTGCTTTACTTTCGGATATGAAATGCATGATAGAATTTGAATTTATTTTTTTACTGTTTAACTGTTGGCTAAGATGAATGATGCAAAGAACCCTAAGCTAAGCACTGAAGCAGCCTTTCAGGTTTTAATTAATTGAGTCTCTCTTATCATCATTTAAATCTTCTTTACTTTTGCTCAGTGACCTGAGTGGCCCAGCAGAGGTCCAGTGTAGGTCATGTGAAGAAATTAAAAATTTAATATGGGTACAGACTCCCTTTAAGCTCTTCCTCATGTACTGAAGCCTGGTCTTTACCTCACTTGCAGTGTGCCCCAGAGAGAGTTATCAGATGAAGTTTCAGTCAATTGAGAGCAGTCAATAGGCACGTCTACATAGCAAACAGTAAACCTTTTCACTGCCTGCCTCAGTGTAGTTCAGGGAATTAGAAAGGGCTCCGGGGAACAAAGACTGTTCTCTTCACCAGGTGCTGAACTGATAAGAAAAGCCTTTTATTTTTCCATTTTATAAACAGAATTTGTAACAAACCTATTTCTTCCCATAAACTATTTTAATTGCCATTAAACCACATTTTTAGGTGATGTTTTTCATTGCTATGTGCAACTACTGTTTCATGATTTGATACTGCAGGTGAGAGATAAGATAAAGCCAGGTGCATATTCCAAATTCCTCTGTTTATTTTTCTTTCTCTCCTTTTTTGAATGCTCAAAGTCAACAAAATGAACCAACTTTCTATCAATTTTTGTGAATGAGGAGATTAAATCTTTAAACCTCTATGCCAGCTCTAGGCAGCCTATTTGTCTGAAAGCTTATATGTATAGTACCTGCTCTCTAACTAAAACCGTTTTGCCTCAACTTGCAGTATATTCATCAGCTCTGAGTTACCACCTAGAAAGAATTTGTAGAGATAGATAATGGGCATGGTGAAGGTTAGGGGAGGAAGAAAAATAGATAGTTTTATTCAATATGGTTTTTTTAACCTAACTAGTGAAAAAACAGCATTGTACTCCTCATGTTCAACCCTTGCTTCTGATTTATACACAAGCCCAGTGTTGAAAGATTGATTCACTTGCAAAGTTGGATTCCTGGCATGATTTAGTGTGCAAGTTATAAGGTCTTTTCCTCCCTCACTGTCAGACAGTGAACAAAAACTGCTAATTAGGAGACTTAAAAATGAATAAAGCTTAGTTCCGGGGTGCAGTTCGCCGCTGAGATAAAGGAACCAAGCAAGGATGGTTGTCTCTCTTCATGCATATGCAAGCCAATCCTGAGAAAGAAGGCTGGCTGTGTGTCAGGAGAGCCCTACAAAAGATTGGTGCTTGACAAGGGGACTGAATTTCAAGCCAGGCCGGATAGTTACAAAGTGGACTAAAGGGGCCCAGTCTTGTTTGCCAAGATCTGAAGCTTGTTTCAAAAGCGGTGTTTGCATTTTACTCACTGCAGCAGCTGAAAGGTACATAGAAACCTTTTTTTTTCCCCTTTCTAATTCAATGTTCCTGAAAGTTATTCTGGATTTTGTTGATGGAACGTGTAACAGGAGAAATTATCTAGTTAATTGGATTATTAGTGGCTCTGTCAAACTTGGTGTTTAGTGGAATCTTCATGTCAAGATAAATAAAGGTTGCTTGCTCTTGTTTTATCAACGGGATTTAAGATGGACTGTCAGAGAATGCCGTTACATTGTTCATTCATTTTAAGAAGCTGCTCACTTGTTATAGAGAGATTTTCTGCAAAATGAAAAAGCACCTTAAAAAGCATGTAATTAAATATCTGATTGGTTTTGAAGGGCACTGTAACAAATATTATAAATTGTTCACGATGTATGTAAAATTCCAACTTAATGATCTGGAGTTTCACTTGGGAATTACATATTGGTTACTTTCCACAAAACTCTTGTTTTCTAACGATGCAATGTGTGACAATTACACTGTAATGTAACATTTAAATTTATGACAAGATTATTTAAAAATATTTGTAAATTCATTTTAACTGTAATGACCACAATACTTTTTCAAAGTTAAGATATTAACACCATTGGGTATGTCTGAAGGTTTAAAGTACAGCAGGTTCAATATTTCTGTAATGCAGGAATGTATAATTATTTGTTCAAGTTGAAGGTGAGCAATAATAACTATAAACCTACTTGCACTATGTCAGTGCTGTAATTGTACTTTTTAAAATAATTTAAAGTAGGCCAACTGGTCCAGACTCCTAAAATTAAAAGCCTTTCACAAAAAACATTATTGGAATTTGCACCTGGCTGAAGCCGTTCATTGTCCAAGATCTATCATCTTTTCTCAGGAGTCAAGGAAATTCTCCACATCAGCACAAATCATGATAATCAGAAGGGTTCTAATAAGACAGACTGTGGATTTGGAATTAAACTAATTTATGAATGAAAGAATTCCCTACATTTCTGTGAGAAGTGCAATAATGAGATCATTTTTTTTTCAAAGAATATACTGGTGATATGCATTGTGCTGTGTTGATACACACATGACTTTTTTAAAAACCACTAATATAATCTAGGGTTACACAGAGCCGCTTATTGAAAGCCGATAGCTCACCGTGTTGAGGAAAAACACTGCTTACCTTTGTACTAAGTTACTTTTTGCTATAAAGTCGTCAATTCTCTGCTGCTTGAAAATAGAAATGTCATTAGTTGCAATGAAAAACGTGTAGACCACAACGTATAATGTCATTAATGACGTCACTCATCATTGCACTGTGAAAGCCAATAGCTAGAATTATCCTTTTAACATTGCTTGAACATTGTAACATTGCAATTTTATTAAAATGACAGTATTTACATGGAACATTCAGGAAAACTCATGCGGTTACTGGCTCTTTAGTTAAAATTTGGCAGCAATTTCTGGACTTCAGAGAGTTTCAATTCTATATTTTTTAGTTTTCTGTCATCATCTTGCTAAACTGTTCCAGAGGCAATACAGGATCTCTCACTCCAGTGCGCAATATGTCTGAAATTGGTGCTTTTGTTGCTGTTGCATTTGCATGTCAGCTCATGTCTATTTAACATGTTTGTATGGCTTGACAAAAATAAAGCTGTTACAATTTAAATTGAGCTACAATGATAGCCATTTCTTCCTATAAGGTTCCTACAAATTTCCTTTCAAGTGCTAATTCCCTAATAAAAATGTGTACTCCTATGAGTTTATTTTGATGGAGAAACAAGATATTAAAAATCAAATATATAGTCCTCACTTTTATGATGTGTGCCTTCGATGGCTTTGAGTTTGAACATCATTTTCCCACAATATGTTTATTTTTATAAGAGGTACTCTAGGCATGGAGTTTGAAAAGGCTTTGAATTTTGATCACACAATATATAAGGTATGAACCCAGTTGTATTATGCCCATCACTCATATGAAATGAATACTGTATTCATAAGAGAAAAATCAATTTGTCTGATAGGTGAGGCCATGGATGATGCTTTCCTTATCAAGAGCTCCCTGTAGAAGATGCAGGAAAGCCTTATGTTGGGTAATTATCCTTTAAGTAATAGTTTTCCTGTATTATACTCATTTGATAATCAAAAAGAGAATTTGAAAGCTGAAAATATCTTCAGTTAACAAATGCTAAAGTGCTTACAACTTCTCAATACCTGCTAGAGATTGTAAATTATTAATTTTTATTGTGGACTATTACCACAATTATATTTTTCTACACTAAACAGGATTTAATACAAGACACCTGATTCTGACCTTCCCCCTAAAAAATACATATTTTACAACATGAAGTAAGACAGATGTTCTACAGAGTTATAAAGCGACTATGATCATCGGTTTTCATTTATCCTCAAAGTAAATGTCAACTTCTGCAAGGTCTTAGGAGACAATTGATGATCAACAATTTTCTCACAAAATGCAAAGTTCTAAGTTAAATGCAATGGTTTAGACATTAATTTACATAATCCAACACATTATAAAAATAAATTTCGCCTGTTGTTTTTTAGAAGGATTTTGAGAATATCTGCCTTTCTTGCAGTTAAAGTACTGGGCACTGCTGAACTGACTGTCTGGGACAGTTTCTTGGGCTGCTTGAGTGAGCTACAGGAGCTCATGATGCCTATAAATGATAGGAAATAAAATGCTTATAAAAACTATTTTAAAGCACACATGCTTTTATGCAAGCAGAGACAGTAGAAAATAATTACCAAAAATTACCTTTGAGAATATTTGAATCTACATGTATCTTATATGTTGTAGAAGGCTTTTTAATTAACTACAATATGTTCCCTTTTTTGTCTTTGGTCATTAATCATTTCCCAGGGTTACTGTGATAATTTTGTGTTTTAAATCCGTCAATACTAAAAGGAACTTGAACCAATGAAAGAAAAGAACAAGCTACTGTTTGTTTCAGCTTGAATCCAGATGAAGAGAGGGCCTGAAAAGGGTTGTGGTGGTGTTTATTTGGCAGCAATCTGACCTGATATTGTCTCCTGACCCAAGCTGACATGGTTTACCTGGCTTAACAATGGTGATTAATAAATAAATAAATGAATGAACAAATGGTATTAAATTTATTTCAAGCAGGTAGCTGCATCAGCATGGCTAGGCTGCAAAGAAACAAGTAAAAGATTTATTCCATGCTGAAAAGAGAAGAAAGGAAACATTATTTTGGTGTGTGCTTCACAGCTGAAACATTGTGTTTCCTTTCTTCTCTTTTCAGAATTAAATTTATTCGTCATGAGGTTTTTAAAATTATGTAACCCTCTCCATCCTATTTTTATATCTCTCTATATTGACCTGTTTCATTATTCAGTGTTGTTTGGCGTCGCTTTAGTTCAAATGTGATGTAATCATGAGTTTTGCTGAAGAGGCCTGTGATTGAATCTGAAGCCACCATTTTAACAAAACAGAGGGACACAGCTGTAAATCCTGCTATACAGAGAGCTAGAAGCTGCCTCCAAATGACATCAAGCAATGTATAGGCAAGGGTACTCAGACCATTTGTATCACAGCAGCTGCTATATTTTCTCTGGCTGAATATGCTGGTGAGTAAATTTAAGAATGTAAGAGCATATGAAAGGTTCTAAAGGAGGAGTCCATTCAGCTCATGTAGCCCATTTGGAATTTAGTAGCATTGATTCAAGGATCTCATCTAACCATTTCTTGAAAAAGGCCAGTTTATCAGCTTCAACAACAGAGCTGAGTAGCTTGTTCCATATTCCCACAACCCTTTGGTTAAAGAACTGCCTCCCAGTTTGGGTTTTAAAAGCATTTCCACACATTTCTCCATTTGTGCCCTTTGGCTCATGCTTCACTCTTCATTCAGAGGATGTCTGCTGGGTTCACCTTCTCAGTGCCTTTAAGGATTTTGAATATGTGTAGTAGGCCCCTTTATAGTCTTCTCTGGTCAAGGTTAGAAATTTTCCTTGAAACAAACAATTAGGCTTGAGCCAAAAAAGAAACATTTGTCCTCCATAAGCTGCACAGTCCACAAAACATCGGGTAGAGCAGAGAGTTTCTGTATCTGTTCTCTAAAAGTAACAAAGATGGATGACTGGAAAAGTGTAGGAAGAAGGAATGTCATAATCCACAAGTATGAATAAACAAGGCTGCCTGTGAAGTCATTTCAGTTCTAGCTCAGATATTTGTGTATTTTTGTTTCATATTCCAAAATTGAGGAAACGTCTGTGGTCAGTATATTGGATTTATTGCAGGTTAAGTCTACTTCTGCCCTAGTGAAACACATTCCTTGGGCCAGAAACAACTAAAGAAGAGCATCAAGCCTCAAGTGCTGTATTTCCCTTTAGACTGCAATCAATTTACCACATAATTAGAAATGTACCTCAGACAGTATTGCTGGCACTCTCATATTGCTTATTTTATTTCATAAATGAACTGTAACACCCTAGACCGCAGATAAACATTAGATGAGACACAATTAATTCTATATGTCATTACATCATTAATCCATTTTTAAACAATATCTGACAAGAAATTAGAAACATCACAGGTGGTGTGGGTCACACACTGTGTGCACATGAGATACTCTACCTGTCTGCTGCAAGAAAAATTGGCCTGGATTTTTACCAACTATTCAGGACATCAGTTTAATGTCTCATCCTCGGGATTCCATCTCTTAGGGCACAGTGTCACCAGGCAGCATAGCGGGGCACCTCTTGTTCTGTCAACAACATAGCGGGGCACCTCTTGTTCTGTCTACAACATAGCGGGGCACCTCTTGTTCTGTCTACAACATAGCGGGGCACCTCTTGTTCTGTCTACAACATAGCGGGGCACCTCTTGTTCTGTCAACAACATAGCGGGGCACCTCTTGTTCTGTCTACAGCATAGCGGGGTACCTCTTGTTCTGTCAACAACGTATTGGGGCAATCCTCGTTCCGTCAGCAACATAGTGGGGCACCCCTTGTTCCGTCAACAACACTGATTGCAGCAATTTTCCTTGGAAGTCTCCCATCCCAGTAATGATCAGGTCCAAGCTGGCTCAGCTTCCAGTTCTGAAGAGACCAGGCTACAATGTTTACCAGTGCCATCCTACAAGTGCTAAAATATGGGTTGCTACATGACGATGTTTCTAGATTGATGTAGAAACTCTTTCCATGTAGAGATGAGCAGCATCATGCTGAAATGTTCGGGGATTGCATTGATGTTGTAACAAGGGGTATTAACCGATCATGATTATTCATTATCTAACCTACTACTGATAATTAATTATTTACACTTATATAGCCCTTTTCTGGACACTGCCCTCTTAGTGCTTTACAGGTAATGGGGACTCCCCTCCACCACCACCAATGTGCAGCCCCACCCCACTATGATGCGACAGCAGCCATAGTGCACCAGTACGCTCCCCACACACCAGCTCTCAGTGGGGAGGAAAACAAAATGATGAAGCCAGATCGTCGATGGGGATTATACGGAAGCCATGATTAGTAAATTTGGCCAGGATGCCAGGATAACACCCCTACTCTTTTTGAGAAATGCTCTGGGATTTTTAATAACCACAGAGAGTCAGGAACGTGGTTTTACATCTCATCTGTAGGACAATGCCTTTTTTTTTACAGTATAGTGTCCCCACACAGACAACAGGGTGAGCACCCCCTACAGTCCCCACTAACACCTCTTCAAGCGGCAACCTTAGTTTTTCCCAGGAGGTCTCTCATCCAGGTACTGGCCAGGCTCATTCCTGCTGAGCTTCAGTGGGTTGCCTGTTGTGAGTTGCAGGGCGATATGGCTGAGAGCATAACTTCTTGTGCAAACTGCATTCATGCAGCCTTACTGTAGGTATACATGTTAAATGTAATGAGATTTCAGGATTTTTGATGATACCCAATTGTGTAAGCAACTGTACATATTACTGTGCAGAAGTAATCCCTATTGCTGTCCTTCCAAAGCTGATAATCCTGTTGACATGTTGCCACACACAGCTGATGAGGTCTGTTTCAATCACTGCTATGTCCTGCTGGTTGACAGGATTTCTGGAGTCTAGTGGATTGACTGTGATGGATTGACTCGAGTGTCCTAGGAACACCATGTAGCAACATTCCATCAGGTAACATTCCTAGAGGGCATTGTCTTTCTTTCACTGAGCAGCAAACTTGCTGGAAGGAGATTAAAATCAGTGAGCAAATGTGCTTCTTATTTACAGACATCAAGTCAAGTGCATCACTCAAAGCTATTTTTTATTATGCTTGTCATACACTTTTTTTCAGATTTCATACTCTGGAGGCAACAAATAACAATAAAAGTGGAAAGTGAAATTTCACGTTTTTTAAAGGAATGTCACTCTTAATGTCATATACAAAGTGGTTCTTTGGGTGCATAATTAACACTTAGGACTGAAACTACATGCTGTGTTTCCAAACTGTTTCTCTGTGTTTTCTCATTTGAGATTGTCCCTGTTTTAATCAATACTAACTGGATTATCTATGGCCAAACCTGGGATAATGGCTATACAAGGTGTACATTGTCATAATCACTGCGCAGTTCTAGCCTTGCGGATTATTGGAGGGTACAGCCCACACAAATTCTCATTCTGTCTCTGACAGCCCAGTGGGGGCATGCTTTTAGGGATTATTTAGGAACAGCGTTTAGGATGTTGTCCTGAATTCAGCCCTCCTTGCATACTTATTTTCCTCTCGTTGTTGCCTTTCAGCTCTGCAGTTGAGAGGATTTCAATAATTGTCCACTTGTTAAAAATATTTTTCGGGGGATGCAAAGCAAAGGCTTTTCCAAAAAATTAAAAAATATACTTTACAGTAGGTACGTCACAGTGGAGTGACAACAGCATATTTCTGGTGAGCACTACTGAAGGTTACATTGTATTGTCTAGATTGCTGTTATTTCATACTGCATACACTGCACGTATCTGTACTGTTTTACTGTTAAGTATTTTACTCATTGTACAGTATATATATATAGATCCTAGAGAATTTTTGATATGCCAATATACTGTTCTGTAGCTTGTACAAACATTTAGTGGTGTTTAGTACAGGTGGGTAGCTGCGTCAGCATGCGTAGGCTGCAAAGGAACAAGTAATAGGTTTATTCCATGCTGAAAAGAGAAGAAAGAAAACACAACGTTTCGGCCTTCTTCAGGTGGTGTTTTGTTACTTCTCTAACATGTTTAATGTTGTTCAAACTTTTTTCCTGCTACCAAGTATTTTGTCTTTTAATAAATCTAGATGAAAACGTATCAAATGAACTTCTCTTGACACCCCTAAAGTGTGAAAACGTCTTTTTAAACTAGATGAGGCAAGCTGTCGCAGTGGACACGCTACTGAAAACCCTGCTCAGGCTGTGGTAGGACTTGGGCGTTGCACAGTGCCGCATAGAGGGCGATTTCCTGCGCTCTGCAATTTAAATAGAGCTGTTACTTTCACTACATCGCGTATTCCATTTGCCTACTCTATATGCGTGTGTGGGTGATGTTTCTTTTTTAATTTCCCTTTTATTTTCACTCTAAAGTTCACCTCCCCCCCCCGCTTATAAAGACACATACACAGATGGTCCTCGATTGGGAGCACGCAAGAAAGGATTAAATATGAAAATTAGCCACCCTCTGGGCTTCGTGCTCTCGCCTTGTGCCATATTCAAAAGCCCCCAGCGCAGCAGGGGGAGAGACGCTGACCTTGAAATTGCTCTAAAATGAAATGTTTCCACAGCTTTGAGAAGCACTGGCATTGCGGTTGAGGTTGAGCAAAGCTATTGTCCAGTGCCCCCACCCCCCCCCCGCCCCTCTCTGCCCCTCTCTGCTGAGAGGGATTAAGGAGGTTAAACTGCAGTAGGTCTCGGGTGGCTGGAAGAACATGTCCTCAGGGTTCTGTCGCTGCCTTTGGGCCGCCTTAGCTCCCAGTGAATGGGAGGACACAAAAGAATGAAAAGCCGAGAAAACACCCGTAACATTTCATGGCCTAGGGTTTAATAAATGTGGTAAATGGGTGACAAAGCTAAGCCAGGCTGTTATCACCGTGTGATGCCGTAAATACATTTCCAAACGAGCAGAAACTACTGGTCTGGTTAGCTCGACTGGCCTTTTTTTTTCTTTCTTTCTTTCTTTCTCCCGACACCTCCTGCACTTTCAAGATGGACGACAGTTTAAGTAATGATGACACCGGACTGGCAACTTGACAGCACCCCATATTTTGACGCAGTGTGCTGTTTGATGGGCTGCACACCGACTGAGCCAGACAATGGCCCGTGGGGCAGCCTGGCTTCACATTGCCATTTTCTCTGCTACATTAGCTTTCTGTGGGTCCCATTCATGCGCTGACAAAACGTGAGGCCAGGGGTCGCGGAGTCTGGGGCCGTCCAAGATGGAAGGGAGGAAGGCTGCCACAATAAGAGGGAAATGCGGGCCACCAGCTTTGAATGTGTATTAATGACGTGTGTTAAATTGACAAGTGAAAAATATGATTGCGGGCGAAGAGGGTTAGGCGGGCGGTAGAAGCGTGCTTCGGGTTCAATTTGTTTTCTTTTTGGCATTAGGCTTCCTTTTGACTCACTAGGCACAGAAGGGCTAATTGCTTTCTCTTCCACTCTCTTGTTTAAGTTGCAGAGTATAACTGCACTTGCGGACAGGCAAAACAATATTCCTTAGATAGTTACTTTCTGCTTTGTCCAATCGCTCTACTTTCACAGCGCCTAGCCTGTATTTACTACCCCTTTTGCTGAATTAAAAAAAAGAATGTATTTGTTCATGTTTTAAAGCATTTAGAGTACCATACTGTGGGATCCACCTTATTATTTTATCTACTTAATTTCAAAAGCATACTCAGTGTTAAAAACAGCATGAAACACCCGACATCCTACATTGGAATATTCTCTTTTTCCCTTTAGAATATGTTTGTTTTTCTTGGTTCACTTGCTTTGTTTTTTATAATAGAAGGATCTCTGACTGTCCTTTGATTTGACAGGTTTTGAGAAAAAAAATGAATCCATGATTTTAGTTTCCATTAGTAGCTGAATGTTAATTCAACACATTGAGCATCTTGAATTGGCCAAATGAGAGAGTTTGGACATCGGTAGAACCTCCCAAGGTGATGGTTAGATTTTCTTTGAAGGGATGCTATACTTGTAGTAGAGATTGATGTTTTTGGAAAATGCAGGTTCATGTCATTGTCCAAAGTGAAATTTTTCACATCAGAGACTCTGATTCTTCTGAGCTTCAACTGGTGAGACCAGCTGCATTCCATCTGCTCTTCAGAGAGAATTTGTGTATCTTTATTCTAGCTGAAAGCTGAGAGCTTCACCCACTAATAATTTATACATTATCTAATGCCATATTCCCGTATAATGGTCTTTTGTATCTTAAAAGCCCTTTGAGATTTTAAAATGCTTCAAATCAAGAGGTATTTATTAGGTTTATCATATACACTAGTCTGTGCCAGACCTCCTTTTTGCATCCCTTTCTCATTCACACATAATGATCAGCGTTATCTGTGACATTGCTGGGATGTTTGATCATCAGATCAGCTGTGGTTTGCCTACAGAAAATAAAAGAGGAACAGGCTGTGGTGCCGTGTACATCAGCTAGAGGAATGAAAAAGAACAATTCTTATACGTATTAGCTTTCAGTTTGAGCTATAAAGATTCCTCCAGTGTCATAACAGTAAAGATGAAGTAATGGTGAGTGCTTAAAATGCTGTTAGAGATATCCCTAGGGCACCTGTGGAATATGTACTTTATTAGTGTGCTTTATTTAGAAAATATTTCCTTTCTATCAAAAGTATTGCCAGGACCATTCACAATAATAATAATATTAACAGGTGGAGAAGGGGACTCAGGGGGACAGGATAAAAGGTGGTATGGACAAGTTGATTCTACAAAAACTCACCCTTGTTTTTTTTAAACACTGATATTCTTAGATATACTATGTTTGTGATGCTGATGAATAACAGTGACTCTTTACTTGGAATGTAGACCCCAGATTTCTATGTAAGCATTCTGTAGTGAATGTGGTGAACCCACTTGGAAAATCAAGGGTGTTGTGTATATATACTGTATAAGTGACTATCCAGGACAAGAACATCATCTACAAACAACTTCTGTTTTTTCTTTACCCAACCAGTAGACTACCAAAGCAGAATTGTAGAATTTCAAACTTGGTGTGGATTGTGTTTGCTCATTTTTAGATCTTCTTAGTGCACTGAAGACAGAATCTTCTTTCAAGATCTTCTAAAACATGCAACAACAAGAGTTTCATAGATTTGTAAGAATTATTTGAATTACTTTACTATGATATGCATGTTAACATACATTTGGCATGTAATGATTTTGCTTTGCTTATGTAAATGATGGTCCAAGATTAGAGATAAATACAGTCTGTCAAACTTTAATACTATTTCAAGATAAGTTACCAAACTTTAGAACATAATGATAGTTATAAACAAGAAGAAGTCATTTGGCTGATCTAACCCATTACAATTCTTTGTTTAGTAGTCTTGAACAATTCTTGTATCATCAGTGTCACTACACATTTTTAGGCCTGTAAAAAATATTCTGTTTAACACAGAGCATGTGTAAAAGCTACTGGATATATCAAGTACTGTTTTTGCGCATATTCTTGACAAATATTGGCTCAATGCTTGCAACTCAGTGTTTTCTGCATGTGCATAGAATTAACAGTGCATAAGGAAAACTATTTTAATGCTAAAAGCAGCAATGCACTTTATTGTCTTTGATGGTATGTTTTAAATCAACACAAAAATAAAAGCTATGCTTGCTGAATAATTGGCCTGTGCATTCTGAGAAAATTGTCTCATGGTTTGCAACATTTTTATCTACAAAGGATATTACTTAATCAAATTAATTATTATGTGTAATTAATTGTATTTATGTAGCATTTTTTTTCATTCCAAAGGATCCCAAAGTTCTTTACATATAATATTCTAAGATTTAAAAGTCTTAAATAATCACTCATATCTTACACCTACTGTATCAAAGTCTATTAAATCCTGTAATAACATTAAGCTGAAAAGAGTCTTTGAGAAATCAGTAAGCAATAACTGTTTCCAACAGTGAAGAATTACACCTGTTTTGCAGATTTCAGCAATTTTTGCAGAGTATTTGGAAATGGGTATTTATAATGTTTTTATTTATAGAAATGTATATTTATATTTTATAATATAAAATACCCATATTATTTTAGGAACAAGTAATAGGTTTATTCCATGCTGAAAAAAAGAAGAAAGAGAACACAACGTTTCGGCCGTGGAGCCTTCTTCAGGTGTGACACCTGAAGAAGGCTCCACGGCCGAAACGTTGTGTTCTCTTTCTTCTTTTTTTCAGCATGGAATAAACCTATTACTTGTTCCTTTGCAGCCTACGCATGCTGACGCAGCTACCCACCTGAACTACTACCCCATATTATTTTAGATTGTAATATATAATCTGTATCATATAGAGTTCTTTAAAAGCTCGACTTTAATTCTTTGTACGATCTTATCTATTTTGATAGTAACAATTACTTTCAATGTCTGAATATTTATACAGAAAAATATTATATATATATATGATATAATATATATGATATAAGAAATATCAAAGGTTGATAGGAAGTAGCAAAAGAGGAAACTTCACCTCGTGTCAATAAGACAAATGCATTTATGCAAAGAAAATAAATATTTGAATAAGCAAAATATCAGAAACTTCTCAAAATTGTATAAATATAAACTACATGGCTGATAAATTATTAATTTGTGTTGTAGGTTTCAAATTTTTCCTTTCAAATTATTCCTCAATGACAGAGTACAATATCTACATAAAAGTTCCCCTTATAACTACATTTGTAATGATATATCTGTCATGCATGATTACTTTGTGTATCATTTGTTATCTAAACAAGAAACGTTTACAAAATCAATATGAAGTGTTAACAAACAGACATTATATATACACACAACTGATTGTCATATATGGAAATTATAGCAACTTTTTTTTCTTCACTTAATTCAGTAATTCCAACATGCAGTATGTTCAGCTGTCTCTGCACAGCCAGGGTAAAAGGACTGGGGCATTTAAAGAACGTAAAATTGTTGCAGAGGCGGGTTCTCATCAGACAGCTTGACAAGCATTCTGCATTGATGTTAAAAGAGGTTGCTGTCAGAAAAAGTTGCTCACTAAATCTTTGGATTGCCTCATACTCAGCTGTGCTTTCCTGGAATGAACTTTCTAGGCAAGTGTCCGGTGAAATAGCATTGCTTATGGGAAACAAATTAACGTCTACTGTGGGGAGTAGGTAATTAAAAATGTCTTTGTGGTTTTGTAGGATGGTGACGCCCCAGCACCACAATAAAGAGAGGAATTCTTATACAGATTTTGTGCGAGCAAAAGTCCAATCCTATTTCTGCAATTAGCAATAGAAATCGAAAACAAATCACATTAATAAAAGTTTACTGTAAAAAATAAAATATACTGAGGATATCAGTTGTAATATGGGTTACATATTTACTTATTCAAACAGGTACATTGTTGGAAAGTTATGATTATTATGAAACTAAGATGTACATTTAATTTTAAAAATATTGTACTCACCATACATAAGCCCTGCTTTAGAATGCTTTACTTTCTATGTTGTTGGGCGGAAAATACAAATGGTACACAAGATCAACAAAAAGGGCTTTTTTATATTTCAGCTTTGAAATATGGTCATAGACTACAACGATCCTAAACTGATCCTAGACTAAAAAGATTTGGAAATGCTGACTTCCGTTCTGCTTGCACACAAATTAGGGAGAAAAAAAAAACAACTTTCGACCCCAAGTACACTACAAGGTTGAATGTTACCAGCCAGGCATAAATAAAGTCAGGGTCACTAGGCAGATGGGCACGATGGAGTGTATTGTGTGATGAACATTATTTGATGTCTTTAGGGTGCACACTGCAAATTTCCAAATACCATAACTGAAGAATAATTACAAAATCTGAAGTGCTGACTTATTTAGGTAGTTATTTATTTATTAAGGTAGTATTTATTAGTTATGTTATGCTCATCTTGTATTAATACCACTTTCATACAAATGCAGGTCTTTCTGACACGGTTTCACATGTTAAAATATAATACTGCCTTCTCATCAATAACTGTTTTTTCAGAATCTCTGGAGACATTTGATTTCTTCTGAAGTTTTAATCAGACACCCTGTGCCTTTTCCCAATTAGCAGCTGTTAAGTTCCTTACTCTGTTTCTAATTAGTTACTGTACATGTGGTGTATATTAAAGTCATCAGTAAAATTGTAAAATCAATTATTTGCCTGCTTTGACAGCTTTCCAAGGCTGCTCAATGGAGTAGTACTCAGTGAAGTAGTGTTTAGTGCTGGTACCTCACAGCTATAGGGTCCAGGGTTCAGTTCTGGAGTAGACCACTTTCTGTGTGGAGTTTGTATGTTTTCCATATGCGTTTATTTGGGTATTCTCTGGGTACTGTGGCTTCCTCCCATCTTCCATTGATATATAAATTGCCCCTGTGTGCTTCTGGAGAAATTTACTCTATTTACATTGCATTAGAAATAATAGGTTACAGGTTTTCAGAAGGAATGTGGAATGTATTTCTTTACATGTGCACAACAATACATTACTTCAGATTACTTTTTGCATTACGTCCTGTACTGTGTTTGTGTAATGTTAAAAAATCCTTATAAGCAGTTGATAGATGGAGATTGCTTGTTCTCTGCTATTCTTCTTTTACACGACGCTATTAAGCACCATTGTGAGACAGTTAAAATATAAATGCTATGAACAATAACCATGAGAGAACTAAATCTTGAGGTACAAACAAGGATTAAAAGGTAGAAGATCAGATAAGGATTTATGATAGAGTTACTGTGAAGCTGCGCACAGGATTTAAGGATAATAAAATAGGATCTGGGACTCCCTGATGCAATAAATGATCCTATAAATCCAACTATTCTGATCTATAAAAGGTTTAGGAAATTTGTGAAAATAGGCAAATTCTGTAATTTTATTGATGATTGTTGCAAACAAATATCCACAATGTGGTAAAGAGGACACTCAGTACATGGGACTTTTTCTAGTATGATCATGTAAGATAACTTAATTAAAACCTAGAGAAAAAATGAATGGAATGACACCAGAGATCTCAAGAAAGAATATGGACACTATGCAAAAAAAGGTGTCAAAGGCTACCATGCTGAACATCAGTTTTGACTCTTTCAGATATAGCTTTTTCTTTAGTTTTTGAGATGTTGTTTGTAGGATGAGTGTCAGCATGCTCCTTTTCATTTCTACTTGTCTTCCAAGCTGGCATACAAGGCAGAATATAAAAAAGATAGCTCATGAAAATCACAGCACACTCCTATCTATGCTGTTCTCAGTCATAAAGGATTAGTGGGGAAACCAATAGGTAAATCTAAAATGAAATGCAAGATGTACTTATTCATGTATTTTAAAAATATAAAGATAACTAAAACAAAACCTCCTATTAATGTGATTAAACTAACTTACGTACACTTCTATAGTTGGTCTTCCCTTTGACTTTCTGCATGGTATGTACAGTATGTACACTGTATTGTCTGTGTAGATGTCGTTTTTGAAAAGGAAATATCTTGTTACATATGAAGTATTTCAGGTGGGTAGCTGCGTCAGCATGCGTAGGCTGCAAAGGAACAAGTAACAGGTTTATTCCATGCTGAAAAGAGAAGAAAGAAAACAAAACGTTTCGGCCGTGGAACCTTTTTCGGGTGTAGATAGCATTCTTCTTCTTACATATAGCATTTACATAACAGTGGCATCTTCTACATGTGTATTTTGGCTTACGATGTATACAAACTACTGTACTTAAAGCAGTATTTAACATTTTATTAAACATTTAGCTTTCAGAACTTTCTTGTTGCTCATCCCTCTAAAATTCTGCTATTCTAGATACTGGCTGCGGCAACGTCTTACCGGCAGAAACCTGATTTGTGGGGGGCGGGAAAACTTGAATAAAAGACATTTCCATTGTTTTGCCTTGTATTTTTAATGAGAATTTAACGGTTTCAGATTGTGGTAACCTTGTATTTACTTTAGCATGGCACTTGGATGGCACGCTGACTGAGAAAGAGAAACTTTCACCTCAAGACCACAAAGCATTGTTAGCCAGACTCCAAGGTCTTTGCAGACTGTGCTCTCTAGCATGGGGGTTGGGTGGGAGGTGTGGGTGGGTGTGCACTGCAGCTGGGGGTGGGGGTTTCTTTGTCAATTGAGAAAATGTCATTTGTGTGCAGCTCCCCATTTTAACGTTTCACACTCTTACACTCACCCCGAAATCCAAGTAGTGGTCCCACTTTTTTTACAGAGATCAGATTTTGAGGAACCCTGTTTTTTATCAGTTGATTTAATCTGTGTTTCCCATATTTAACTATTTGTATGTGCACCACAGCAGACAGCAGCCTGTACACAGTTTTAATTCATGTAGGAAAATAGATATACGAGCGTGTGTCAACTAGATTGGTGCTAGGGGGAATTTTGGTCTATTGTAACCTAATGTCTGTGGGTTCCAAATGTACAGAGTGGGTTGAAACTAGGACCCGTGACTGAATGTGTGGGAAAAACTATGATGAGGCAGTACTGAAATATTTAATCAAAGAAAAAAAAACGTAGGGGAAAAAAAAGACTGAATGCATGTCCTAAAAATAGAACTTTATCAATGGCACTGTTATGATCACACAGCATTGAAAAAGCTCAGCATAGTTCTGAACTTTCCTGGTGGGACTGAACTCTTAGCCATTTGAGTGGAATTAACTTGTTATTTTTCTCTTCCAGGTCTGGGAAATAATGCCCCAATGAGTCAGTCCCCCCTCTCTCTCTCGTAAAGACTCCTGTGTTGCTAAGTCATGTTTTGCCATCTGGTGGTTCATATCAGAGTTCCTGTCTTGACCCTCTTTATTCCGTAGCAACGTGTGAAAAAGTGAAGAAATGTTAGCACGACAGGCTGAAAAAAAATGATGTTTTTTTTCTACTTCAGAGAGTCTTCTTACTGTTCCATAAAACACCACATAACACCGTAGAACTGTAAAACAAAACCTGGGTACAGACCTAGTTGCACATGAACAAATGATTTACTTCTGGCCAGCTGCATTTCTC
Organism: Atractosteus spatula; assembly: GCF_055471065.1. Taxonomy (NCBI): domain Eukaryota; kingdom Metazoa; phylum Chordata; class Actinopteri; order Semionotiformes; family Lepisosteidae; genus Atractosteus; species Atractosteus spatula. The sequence continues at coordinate 8,507,629 of NC_142711.1, read as the reverse complement.
TTCCATTGTCATTCACCATCGTTGAAACTCTGTCCGTTTTGCTTGTTTGTTTGGATTGGAAGTATTAGGTGGTTTCTGTTTCATCAACAACTGCTTAAGCACTCTCTGTCTGCTGGGGTAGATACCGGGTGAACAGGTGTGAAATCTGCTATAAGGGAATGCAAATGGTGACCCTTAACTGCTCTTGTCCTTGGTTTCCTTGTGCTGATTAATCAGCTCCAGTTTTGCTAGAAAAGAAGCGACTTGTTTAGAATTTGTATTAAACCAGGATATAGCCGTGAAGCACTTTTAACAAGTGTCTTGGAAGGATTTCCAATTACTTATCCCTAGTTTCTGTATAGGTGTGAGAGATTTCAAGACGATAAAAAGCCGCGACGTCTGATGCGCTCCGTTCATTTAATTTGTTTCGTTTATTAGAAGTGTGAATGTCTGAAAGACGTTTGGCTTCTTTCAGGTTAACGGTTTCCTTTCTTATTGAAAAGGGGTGGGTGTGCCTCCATTTTATTTATACGGCTGTAAATAAAAAAAATAGATGCATGCCCACTTCGGCACAAAAATAAGCTTTGCAAGAAACAACACGAAAACAACAACTTACCCTTGAACAAATAACACAATCCATACAAAGATAACCATTTTCTTTCCTGAGCCGGATGCTTACTGCAAACAAAAACTGGAAGCATACATCACAGGATCTTGGTGATTATTAGCTGTGTCTAAATGACTTATATGACCTGATTTCAAATTTCAAAGCCTGTGAACCAATTACTAAACCTATTTTCTTCTGCTCCCCTTTTTGAATTGCAGCAATTGCTTCAGAAAGCAGGAATGCTAGAGAGAGGTCAGAAGATTTATCACGCTAAGGTGTGAGTAGTGTTGCCTGTGCACTGCTGGTGCTACACATGTAACAGTTTAGCGCCAACAGCAGCCCGCCGCAGAAGCAACGCTGTTTTATTAGTTTGAGTCAAATGGCTCTGTCACATACTCGTATATCCTGCTATTTTTTTATTTTTTAATGGGTTGATGTGTGTGTGTGTTTGTAAGAGTGTTCTGCAAACTGACATTTTTTAAAGAAACAAATAAAGGCTAATTCCGTCCTGAAAGGCAGAAAAAAGAAACACAACTTCAGCCTTCTTCAGGTTGCTTTTCTTCTTTAAAACGAAAAGTGAAGTTGCGGTTCAGTTTGTGTGTGTGTCTGCCAGCAAGGGTCCCCTGGTTGCTGTGGGATAACAGGGAGTTGTGAGAAGTAGCATTACTGGTCAACGGGCACAACTCACTCCCTCTCAACTCTCTCCCCCGGCACCTCCTCCCTTTCTTCTTTTTATAGCAATTATTTCTCTCTCTCTCTCAATCTCAGGTTACCGTGCCCAGGGTTTTCAGACCTATAGTATTTTTTCTCCTCTGTCCTTGTCCCTGCCTCCTGTTTTTTAAGTGCCACCCAGCAGCCGCGGTGATTGGATTGGGTAGTTTGTCTTGACACACCACTGTGCTGAGTGCTTGAGGACGTGTTTCAACAGATGGTTGGGGTTAGTGTGTGTCATCACATTCGAGAAAGGATTAGGCAAGAAAAGGTTGTCTTCCAGGAGCTGTGTGGTCCTCAAGGGTGAACCTTTCTGAGAGCCGAAAAAAATCCTGTGTTGAATCAGAGGACCAATACTCATTTTCAGGTATTGTGAAAAAAATTTTTTTTTCTCATTTTATGCTGCAGACGTCTAAGAAACAGGATATAAAAGCTTATAGGCATTGCAGGTACTCTTGAATTGAAAGATAAAGAGTTAAAGCTTGTCTCTCTTAATCAGCCTTGATCCAAAACAAAACTTAAGAAAAGCTGTGATGTTGTAGTATTTTGTAAGACTGATAATCTTTGTGTTTGCTCAATGCACTTCTATGAAGTTGCTGAAATCCTGGATTTTTTTCACTTGTTTAAAACTCCAGTGTAAAGGGAAGATTAGTGTCTACGGATTTAAAAACTGTGAAACAGTCCACCTCGTGCAGTTGTGTTTGAAATATATTTCTGTTTTCAGATGGATTAAGAGACACATATCTGTAGATAACATTTAAATGAACAGAGTCTTAAAGTTAGTTCCTAAAAGTAAAAGTAGATAAAAATTGATTATATTTCATGTGCCTAAAACCATGGGTAATCTGACAGTATTAATTGATTGGCACTTTGCAAAAATAGGATGTAACCTTTGAATGCCTTTACTTTTATATTCAGTTTTACAAACAAAATTGCAAATGCATTGTTCTTCTTTCTTGTTGCCAGTGTTTGTTTGCACATATCAAAAATTGCAGATATGCAAAGATTAGGATGATATCTTACATCAAAAGATTATTAAAATGAGCAGAATGTGTCAAATGATCATAACAGTTTGATTTTAGATATGCTGATGACAATGTATATATTCATATTATATGTACATTTCTATATATCTGTAAGAAAGCATTTAAGTCTCAGAGATTGCAGATACCCTGAGGAAACCTAAAATGCTTCAATTCAACTATTTAACTTCACGTAAGTCTTGCCAGTAGAGTAGGAATATGATATATATTATTTAGATTATTTTGCCTGAGGCAATATATGCTCTGTTAAGTGTTTGGAAAAAGTGTTTTATAGCTGTTGGGGCAGAGAAAATAAGACTTTGCCAAAAATAAACAGGCAAACGTTTTTCAAGCCTACATTTTAAAGTTATATTTGAATAAACACATGCACTATATAGAAAGCCGTGTGAATGTAATGCCCTGCAAATAAACTCAAGCTTTTATAATTTAAATAGATTTTACCCCATTATGAACATTACTATATGCAGTATTCTAAAACACAGGCATATTTTAAACTTTTCATTTTTTATTCAAACTTTAAATATATATATATATTAAATGTTTACCATAGATTTCTTTGTGAGCAATTTAGGTATTTAAGATAAAAATAAGGTAAAAAGGGTAAATTTAGATAAACCATTGAGGTTATTTTCAGCTTCTGTTTTGCATTTAAATTTAAGACGACTTTGGAAAATCACATACAATATTTAGTCTGCTGCACAGAGCAAATCTCAACGCTTTGGTAGAAAATACAAGAAAGTAGGAAAACATTTGCTAGATTGTAACAGCTATTATAAGGACAACTCTGGAGGTAATTTTCTTAATGTCACAATTAATGACATAAAGGCACATAGTGTGATATCAAGCACCAGAGTCAAAGATTTTATTTTTAAAGGTCAATCTTATTTCCCTCTCAGATTTCACTTTCGAGACCTTCTGAAGTAGAATTTATTGTGAGAATTGTTTTCCTCACTTAAGCAACTTTTTAGTTCAAAGACCAGGAAACAATTTTATGTAACTTTGCTGGCAGATTAAAAAGATTTAGCTTTGGTTTCTGTGTAATGTCTCTGTGTCTGGTTTCTCAACAGCATCTCTTATGACCTAGATTTTTTAACAGCAAGCTTGTGTTGTGGTCTTATAAGAAGCCTGGATGAATTGGTTGTAACAGACACAATTAGTGTAAAATATAAGAGTGGGTTTCAGATGCCATCCATTTGACATGTGTATATTAGCGCATATTGCATTGAAGAATTTGAAAGGGAAAATATGGCAACTATTGTCAAGTGCATTTAAGAACAGGACATAAATACACTTGTATTGCTGTGCATAAACAATAGCAGCAGTTGTAAAAAAAAGATTTGGAAATCTGTGGGTAGGTCTGCCAACATAAATATTATTACAGTAGCTGTTTTGTATTCATTAGTTCTGTGCTTCAGACTTGTTGCACTGGAAGATTTTTCACCAACTCTGCATCTCTTAATAATAAAGAGGAAGAACAACTCATTCAGGTGGAACATAGTGTTTGTTGGGTTGTCATGGATTGATCTGTGAAGTGAGGCTGACCATTGACATGCGGGTCTGAGACTTTCCGGAGGGTGTTGCGTGTGGTGACGAATAAACCATTCCTCATGCACAGCTCATGCAGTATGTTTCATGAGTCTCCTGCTCGTGCCCTGTCAAATTAGCCCCAGTGCTTCAACCATTCTTGGTGTTTTTCAAAGTTTCCCAATCAACACTATGCTACAGTATATTCCACATCTCCTTACATATTATTCATATTGTTTTTACTTTGGGTTAGTGACATTTCAGTTTGTTTTCTTTTGAGTTAATATAGCCCTGTTTAGTCCCTCTGTACACAATGCCTGCCTTAATTTGCACAATTACCATTGTTTCTCTATCTTTTGATTGTGGTTTGTGCTTCATTATGAGAAACATTAACTTGGCTTGTTATTGCAATTAATTAAGACTAAAAAATCATTGTATTTTACTCCCCTTAGAGTCATGGGTGCCCCATCACTGTCCTGTCATTATCCCTTTTCCAGGTTCCTCACTCAAAAGCCACAACAGCTAATTCTCACACAGCTCTCTTGTCTCACTTAATTCTGAGAACTGTACTGTCTCCAGCATTCCGATTGGGAAGGGTATGTACACACATTTCAAGGGGTGACAGGTTAATGGGAATAAGTGAGGTAAGATCTCGGTAAAACACCCCGTTATAACTTTTTTTGAAAGGTTGATGCCTTATAAATGGTTTATGTTTAGTTTGCCGTGCTCAGTGGGGTTGCAGGCAGTGTACAGGTGTTCTCATATTTGTGACCCCTGCATGCATTTATATTATATCAATGAAATATGGGCTTTGATTATTACATGCAGAGTGAGGGATTATAGAAATGTTTTCTTCCTGCCATGCACTTACGAGTTCAATTCATGATCAGTCTTCTCGTTGAGGATTTGCAGAGGTTTGGGATAGAAAAAAGCTTGAGACACAATATCCTTGCTTTTAACCATTCTAGTGGAGCACCTTTACAAATTCAAGTATTGCTCCATGCTTTCAGCCACTAATGGAGTTGGTGAAGATATTGACTAGGTGCATTGCTTAAATGTTCCAGTGTTTGCTTATCCTAGTGCGTTTAATTTTACTAACCTCCAAACCCTGAGTGCCATCCTGCTACACAGGGCTCTTCTGTTTGATAAGTAATCTAATTAACACTTCCTGATTCCTCTGCTTCATCTAGTGGAATAAGAGAGAGTACGGTTGTGTGCGAGAAAGCCAGCAGTACTGGTCCCACAAGGGGTCTTTAGGGAGTTTTCCCTTTCAAGTGGAGCTATATAAACAGTAGGCATGCAGATTGCAGCCGCCAAAGCATTTCCACATGTTGCTATATAATGTGTTATGACCAATTTTCATGTATTATCATTGAAAGGCATTTTGAGAACGTCCAGTGGTAAAGTTGAAAATAAAATTTACAACACCTCATTCTCAAAATTACATAATTAAAGTTAACGTTTTTATGTCCAAACATTCAGAAATACGCACAAGAAGGATCCATATTTATACTATTGGTCATCTAGAACTTCTATGTGCCAAAGGAGTGTCAGTATGCCTGATGCTGGATAGTACAATTTGCTTTGTATGTGAGCGTAAGAGAAGATCATAATTAATTTTCAAAATCGCCAACTTACTGGTTGATGAACTCTATATTTCCCATTTTCCTAAGCCTTTTTTCTGTTATATATTACATCTTGAATCCTCTTGTGATATAATGATGATTGTATGCCCTGGGACTGATGGTTAACTCGAAGTTCTTTCAACCAAATTTGAGAGTCATTATTTTTTTAGGGAACCTCATTATGGCGCCCTCTTGTGTTCTCTTTGTCACACACAATTGTTGCAATATCGTACAACTCTGCAAAGTCGTAAGATAGGAAAATGTCCAGGTTATACCAAAAACAGTAATGGGACTGAGCCATAATTTTATAGTAGGTCAGACACTCAATTGCATAGTTCTTTTTTTCATAAATAATCTCACTTCCAAAAAAGTGTTAATTTGGTGCCCATTTTATAAAGGATGAATAATTTTGGATTTACATTTTTCTAATATTTTCATGACATGACTTTAATTTCAGTCTGAATGTTAAGAGAATGGCTTTTTAAGGGTGGGACTGAACCTCATGTGAATCTCGAAAACAAAAGAGCTTTCCATATATTAATGTATAGACGAACGTGCCATTTTTCTGCTTGACGCATGTCGAAGAACTTGATTTCTGCTCTTGATGGAGTGAAAGAGAATGTATCTTCCCAGTCAGCACTGCTGCCTCGGTTCCTTCCCATTGTGTCAAGTGGCCAAGCTGTGCTGCTGTGAATGGGGGGGTCAGAGAACTGCCAGCCATCACGTCTGTACTTCCAGCGCCTCACTGTTCTCTTGCCCCGTCAGCTCTCTCATATATTAATCTGCTCCCCGGAGAGAAGCAATCTGTTTTGTTTTGTTTTTTATTTGAAAATGAATGGCCTGCCACTATCATCCACAATTAGACTCCAGGCAAACAGCATCGGAATGAAACTTGGTCCGAAACACCGGCCCGCTGAAGGTGGAAGCTTTCATCTGACTAAGGCCAAACTTTGGAGAGCTTCAAGTGGTGAATGTATAAGTCACTGGCCAAAGCGTGATAAAAAGACAACTCGTGATTCCCCACGTCACTTCTTCTGTGCTGCAAGAAAAAAATGGAATAAAAAAACATTTTCCTGTTAGTCCTGTGTGTGGAAGGTCTTTAGCATGTGCTATGTATGTTTAAATTGCTCCTCACTTTACTGTGCTTTTTTGGCATGAGGGGAAACTTCTTTTGCTTACCTCAGCTGTGGTTTACACATTAGAAGGCAGTCCATGAAATTCTAGTGGCAATACTTCGGCCTTGCCAAGCTCCAAGCTGAAGATTGTTGGAGATCTGTCATTTCCAACTTGCATGATGTGTTATTTCTCAATTAGGCTGCCATGGCACAATCACTGTGTAAACATAAAAAATAAATCATGCAGCTGATTCTGCGCTACCATCACTTCTCGAAAGGCCATTTCCAAGGCACGATTACAGAGTAGGTTAAATCAAGGTCCCTCTACTTCGACAGTTACACAGTGGATTTATGAATGGTTGGTTTGTTAGGCTTGGGAAACTACACCGTGATAGATTAAAAGAACAGGCAGCTTGTAATTTTATAATTATTCATCAATTATGTGGGTCATTGCTCACGTTAATTCTTTTTTAAGCTTAATTTTTTTAGAAATGTTTTTTTTTCCAGTAAAGGCAAGGTTGTGATTTATAGTTTGTCTAAAGCCATTTCTGATGGATCTAGTTGGGAATCAGACCAGCTCTGCTGCAAGTCCTGCAGCTCTGGGCAGCATGGCTGGGTTCATGTTCACCAGAGGTCAGGTATTTGCTCACTTTGGCAGTGCAAGTAAAGACATGTTGCAGTGCTTTTGAGGGAAGCATTGTGAATGTGCTCTTTATGGTCTTTATAAATTACAGTTTTACACTGCTGTCTGTACGAAAAGAAACTTTGATTCACTTAATATTCAAAATGTGAGCATGGTTTATTTATTAATATTCAGGCAGAGTGGAGATTGAGGAGTTTCTTAAGTGGTGGTGAAGGTTTTTTCAACACATTCTGAATTTTGCATTTTATCTAAAAAAAAAACTCCCACAAATGATCTCAGGAAATTCCGTGTTTTCAATGGTCATTGCATTTTGCAGATAGAATACCAAAATTGCAATAGTTTCAATATATTGGGAAGACATCATTTTGCCAGAGCCTCTCTGGAAAAATTCACAGCCTGTGGGTGTGACAGATGGGACCAGCTAGAATAATGAGGGGAATGACCAGGGACATGAGAACCAGCACAAATGTCTTAAGTGAAACTGTAGAGGTCTCAGCCACAGTAAAGCTTTATCATGATACAGCAGGTTGTTCACAGCTTTTCTCTGGATCAGTGTTCTAAGTATACGCCAGCACATGCGCTGCATTCTGCAGGCACGTTGTTTCAAACTGTGCCAAATATTTGCTTGAGAACTGCTGGTGACGGCGCTTTTAGCTTCTGAGTCCCCTGTCTGGAATTTGTTTCCAAACTGCTTCAGGGACACTGCAGACTCATAGTCGTAGACCTATGAAGCATCGTGTTTGTCAGTTCTCATCAGATTATGAAGCATTTAACTCTAAGTGTATAGCTATTATAAAAGCATGCAGCTAACATTCCTCTGCTAATGATTTTTATTGGCTTGCTTAAATATGCTAAACCACTTGTTGCACTTGTACTCGACAGAAATGGTGCAATTGTGCACATTTGTACTGCTTGATAAAAACATAATTGCTAAAAACATAACTGAAAAAAAATAATTTTGCCAAGTTAGTAGATGGTAAAGATTAAATGTTTGCATGAAGCTTGAATATTGTATTGTCTTTGTATCCTCAAACTGTAATGCAAATACAGTACTCCAGATGTTACTGTGGTTGTGTTCCATGCTGAATACAGCTGTTATATACAGCTCAGGTCACGACTCAATTCAGCATTTCCTTGTCCTTTTTTTGTAGTATGCCTTGAGTATTACTGATTACATTCTGGATGGATGGGAAATAATGGTTTAAATATTTACATAAGTCTTCTGTTTACATTTCAGTACTAGTAGAGAGTTTATATTTAGAAGAATGACATACAATGGTAAAGGTGACTTGTTTATAAATATAAAAAGTATCATCTCTGATGTACCACATCAAGACTAAACGTATTAATTTCAAGGCTAGTGAGTGCTTAACACTCCTGGTAGGTATACTTTCTGGATGCCCAACGATAATCTCAAAATCTAAGAAACTCTAAGCCTGGTTACTAAAGGTTTTAAAGAGAATTAGGTTACTGATAGAAATAGTGATGACAGAATCCAAACCTGTGATTCCAATATGGTGAAAGATGTCTGTCACACCGTGCTGTCAGGGGAGCTATGTTTACAATAGAATTGAAATAAGGTAATATATCCAAAAAGGACATTGAAAATACTGACACTTTTGGAATGTTGACCTCAGTCTCACGGTTAAGTGCAATAAACTTTAGTATAAACAGAATCTACACCTTTCTGTTTCCTTGTAGATACCCTGGTTAGGCTTATGTGTGTCTGGAAGTGCTGATGCTTTAGCGTGAAAGGGGACCCTGAATGTTCTGAAGGATATGGCATGAGTATAAACTTCTTTTTTTACACTTGTACATCTGGCATCTTCTAGCAGTTCATCAAGAAAAAGGATATTTTCCATTTTCTGCAATGAATCTCTTGAAGTTCAGAAAATAATTTCATCTTAGTTTTAGATTTGGTTTCACACTTAAGTGAGGGAACATGAATGGGATTGGATATTAAGCTTGCAAAATGTATATACTGTATGTATACATGGAACAAAAAGAATAACATTACTAATATATGTAAGCACTTTAAGAAACAGCACATGTTTTGAAAGGAATTGGAACACGGCCAACACAAATATCAGCAATATACCAAATGAAATGCAAAATGCAATGAAATATCAGCAATATACCAAAAGAGTAGTGTGGCAAAAGTATAATTTTGTCTTTAGTATTAATCTAATCACAGAACCTTTGCATTTATGGTATAATGTAAAATGTACCTACTGGTTGGTAAAAATCTGAAATAAAGTGAAATGAATCAAAGTACGTGACCTGAAATAACCCCCAGTGTTTTACCGTTTAATTTACATGTAGCTTTCAACTATCAGTCATAACATTCTGTTTTTTCTGTTTACTGTTATCTTGAGTTTAATGTTATCACCAGTATTTTTTATTTATTTGGCTTAATATTCCTAGACACTATTTCTGCGTGGTGTACGTTTAGATGGGATAGGGGCTTTTAGTTGCATTTTATCGATCAGTGTGTTTTAACACATTACATTTAAAGATAGGCAGCAGATATTTAGATATAACTACCTTCAAGGAAAATCTGAAAACTGGATTATCCTTACCTGTTTGTTTGGCAGTCAAGAGAAAATTGACCATTTTGTCTTCAGTTGAGCTGCTACTCTAGGATCCTACAATGATACAAACCACACTGTTTAAAATGCCTACAAGCAGATTCATGAGAAGATGATGTATTTTAAAAACCTTTAGGTTATCTGACGTTTTCAATGGGTTTGTCAACTGAAGAGTAAAAAATTGGGTTTCTGCACACTTCCACCTTATCCAGGGTGAATACTAATACTAATTATCCACAATACTGTGATAACCTTCAGGTTATCATCACTGTGAACTGATAGTGTGCAAAAATCTGTTCAACGGTGATACACTCTTAGTTTTCGTGTTTTCACTTTTTTAAGTTAACTGGAAAAGAATATTAATAATAAAATAAGAATATATGTTTTTAACACATTTCTTCCTCGAAATCTAAAATAAGAGCAATCATGTTTATTTGGTGTGTTGTGGATATTGACAGATGTGGAAGGTCCTGTATATTTTTCTTGTTTTTCTTCTGAAAAGGGCAAGATGCTGTGCATTTGTGAAAGTGGACAGCTGCTGAGCTTTTCCTCCTCCAAAGCCAAATTGAAGTTGATAAAAATCTGGTAACCCAGCAAAAGCAACATAGAATTTCCCATTTAAGATCCATCTATTTGTCTGCAAGCACTTAACCTTTAGTTTAAAATAGATGCCACCGGTCACGTTCCTTAGTTATTGCTGAAAGCATCTTTTTTAAGACACTGTACACATTAAATGCACTGCACACTCCATTCTATTATGGCTGATTTCCTTCTCCTTGAATTTCTGCTGTGTGTGGGTCTCTCATTAAAGCTCTTGCCTTAGTAGTAGGCTGCTTTCTTAGTAGCAGGAAGGAACTAGGCACTTACAAAGACTAGCTGCTTTTGAGAATCAGATAATAGTGCTAAATTCAGCAAGTCCTCCCTAATGACCAAGAATGTTTTTTAAAGTTCTGATTCTGCAGGGCTGAATTACCATTAAAAAGATTAGGTAATAGTGTGACACTTGATAATTACAAGTAGTACAATTAGTGGGTTGCACTATGGCTCTGATTAGAATTAATTGGACGAGCCACAAATGACTGCTCAGCATCCTTGCTTGATAATGTACTGTAGTAAGTGCAGAACCAGCAACCAAGTGATTCTTGATCACAGCTGGATGGTAAGATGAACGTTATTTGTGCTTTGAGGATTAGGAGAACGCCTTGTGAAATATCTATTCAACCTTGTCTTGGGAAATTCGTGCTGCGGGTTGATTTGTAAATACGCGATTTCTAGATTTCTGTATGGGCCTGCTACATGTTTCACAAACACTTCAACTGAAGCCATTATTTCATTGCTATTGCTCAGTCATGAAGCTTCACTCTGGGCAACAAGATAAACAATCTTGCAACTTTCTGTATATTCCAGTTTCCCGAGCATTACGCCTGGACCCAATTTCCAACCTACAGTCATTTTTAGCTGCGGGCTCTGCTGCGAAGCTGGTTGCTCCCGAATGCAGAGCACTGGGTATGTTGACTTTTCTAACTCTCTGCCACCTGGGACTTCCCTGATTATTGCTCAGCTCACAGCAGGCTTGTCTGGGAGCAGGACTCCAAAAGGTGCCTGAGCCTTTGCTTTAATTCCTGACCTTTCCTGTGTCAGGCATGCTCTCTCCACATCACAGCTACTGCAGTGCCTCAGCAGGGAGCCATTGACAGCGTGCATGGAAGATCCCTCTTGAAACCCTTCTTATATATTTTAATCATTTCCCTCTTAACATTCTCTCACTCCCTTCAGCTTTCCCATTGGACCTCCTGGTGGTATGAAGAAAATATCTTTGAAGTCTCCGGAGATTAATTTAATTGCATATTTACATGCATTCATAATTAATGACTGCGTTCTGCCAGGATGGAGACTACAAAGGCTCCTTTTCCATTTCAAGGGCTTTGGATTAATTCAATCATGGTGCAAATTGTTTACACAAAGCTATTACAGTTCTTCTGAAATTACAGAATGTATATCTTAAAATAGCTGGCTGTAATCAAATACTCACCTTTTTTCACCAGCCCCAGGTTTTTGGGGGTAGTCATTACTAGCACTGCTTTGAGAAAAGAGTCACCTGTGATTTTCCATGTGATTCAGTTCTTTGTAATTACCATACTTTATGATATTTAAAATCTAAATGGCATAATAAAGCCTTTCATGAAAATGATTACATTTTTTAAAGAAACATCTGGTAACATATTTTGGCATGTGGGATGTTGTTCTATAATTGGTACCTGAATTAGATTCAGGCAAAAGATGATTGTGCTTTGCACTGAAGTAGTCTATTGTTGTGAAAAAATTTGTTTAGAGGTATCTATTTAATTTACTAAACATTTGTTTAGCTTTCAATAGTTCAGAATTTCCATTTTAGTAACATTGCAAAGTTGCAAGGACTGGATCAAATGTGCTGGAGGTATTGAGGTTGTACAGTGTGCTGCAGGTGACACACTATCTACACACTCCCTGCTAGTCCTGTGTATTCCCCTCTGGATTGATCAGTTTGCTAGCCCCACAAAGTATCCTTACATTATATTCTCCTTTTAATATTTTTACTATGGTGCAGCATCAGGGCTCTCAAGACAAACACGTCTGTACTGAGGCTTGCTCCCCTGGGTAATACAACTGAACTGAAGCACAGGACAGGTTATGCCAGGTTGTGTATATTATATTCATAACATTCTCTTGCTGCTCCATCCTGGGTTTTTTACCAGGCTTTGCTTTATAGATCCCCCAGCTCCTGAATCTTTCTTTAAATTCGAACACAGTCCTCAAAACAGGGCTTGCTTAGAAAAAATATCACAGGAGAGACATGAACCAGGAGTTTAATACATGCTTTCAAAATGTGGAAAGTGGATGATTAGGGTTGTTTTACTTTTATAAATGTGTCATTTTAGCTTCTTCTATCTGCTAAACTTCAAAAAACGGCTCCCAATTGATTCTCCATGTGGCCTGAGAGGCCTTGAACCTGCTCAGTGTGATTAATATCAGGCAACTGGTATGGGTGGAATAGACTGAGGACCGAGAACAGCTTACTTCAAGGCTGGAAGTCAGGCATATGGTAAATGCTTACACACAGGCTTTGGACAGAGCTAAGATTACTGTTATTATTATTTTCTTTCAGGACATCACTGTTAGATTTCCTTTTCGATGAAATACATAAACACTTAGCTTGTAAAATTTCAGACTAAAGTGTTTATTTAGTGTTGATTGTGTATACCCATTGAGAGTTGATTCCCACAGTTCACGGCCACAGCTCTAACTAGGTTTTTTTTAAAATATTTTCTCATGTTATGCTAAATAATAATATGTAGAGGGATACAGTGATCATCTTGTTCTTTTATAGTTTTACAACTAAATGAAAAGTTTGGCTAAAAGTAAAAGGATATGTTATTAGTATTGATACAGTATGTAAAGTATTAAGAAAACCTACAAAAAACTAAATCAGAATTTAAATCGGTTTTAAAGCGTAGGTCCTCAGTGTTTATTGTTAATGTTTAAGTCATGTTAGTACTACAGCTTTTTTGTTCTGTATGTTATGGAACAACAGGAAACAAATATCTCCCAGGGATTAAAATACCTGGTTTGGATTTATTTTATGTGACAGAAAAGTTGATTTTACTTCTGGGGTCATTCTGAGAGGTATTCATGCAATTACTTGTATATCTGAAATATTCCATGTTAAACTCCAGAACGTAAATATAATATGGATCTAAAATTAAAGCATGAGAAATGAGACTGTAGTAATCATATGTACCCAGACAAGGGTCAGTGCCAACATAGCATATTTGATTACCTTTTACTATCTTTGAGTACAGTAAGAATCTTTACTTTCACATCAACCATTGTGTATTATTTTGAGTGTGGGAAGTTAGCCCTTATACCAATATATTTTTTATTAGATTTTCCCAGTGGTAAAACAAATCTATTGTTTTTCCCTTCAATTAGTTAACAGTTAGGTTTTAGCTACTTGTTTCAAGGGGAAGGTGGTGTGTAATTTTAAATATTTTCCTTTTTGGTGGAGTTTTATGATATGGGGCTAAGACTATATTCTCAAAGATAAGGAGGCACTAAAGTACCCATGTATTAGTTAATGCCTGATCTGACTTGAAGTTTTCTGTTTGAGATGTTTAGGTGAATGGATACATGCCCGTAATAAGTTATCATGCTTTGGAACTGTGGGTGTATCTGTGAACTAATATATCTAATCTAAGCATAAAGATATATTGATTTTCTTCCCAGCTCTTTTGGTATCTAATTTTACCTTCATTTTAAATTTGCAGATTTTCAGATATTTGAAAACAAGATGATTCTGTGTTAGAATGTAACACTCAATAGATGTTAAAATGATTTTCTTTTTGTGATCATTCTTGCAGCTCCATATTGGTCATAAGCAATTAGACTGTATACAGGTCACTCCAAATCCCCGCTTTTCGAAAGGGCCATTATTAAATTAAAAGTCACGCAGTCTACTATATTGCACAGAATTCTAGCTATGCCATAAGGATTTAATAACCCTCCTGTTCATTGTTCTCCTCTGACCTAGACTGCATGGAAATGAAATCAGCAGAGAGAGAACGGATTTAGGCTGCTTTGAAATATGCATTGTTTGAAATGGTCTCCGGTGACCAGGCGTCATGAATGGCTGATTGACTTTTGGGCCATGTCATCTGGTTTAATTATATCAGTCTCCTTTGTGTGACAAGTGCTGCTCTTGTGTGCTAAAACAGATCAGAAACAAAATAGAACTGAATGACAAAAATAATTTTAATCATACAAGATGATTTGAAATGCATTTGCATGCAGTTTTTTTATTAGCCTTTGCACAAATTTCTATACACAAAGGACAAAATCATAAAAAAAGTCATTTTGCAAATGGCAATATTCTGACTTTGTGACGAGTTTCCCAAGACACATAATATTTGCTACGTTGAAGCTGCTTGGCAATAAAAGTTCACTAAAAGTACTAAAATATATAACCTTTCTCATGGTCTTAATTTTTATTTTTCCCATATGAGTTACAATAGTATAATAACAAACTCTAAAATGGCCAAGTAAAGTCAAGAGTTATGCAGGACAGTTTCATTTTTGGAAGAAGTGACCTTAGCATCATCTGCAGCGAGACTCATTTCCATGTTTGCAAACGACTATGAAAAAGCACTCAAGGTTCATGCACACTGTGAATCACCACATTCTCTGAAGTAAAAGCCAAGTGAATTAAGCTACCTCATCATCACCCATTTAATAGAGGAGGCTCAGCTGTAAACTGATTTTTTGGCTTTGGAACATTAAGCTAGGTAGATAGTGCTGGTTTTTTTTTCTTTCATATTTATGAAACGGAAGATTAGCAATCTGTAGACTTGTTGAAAAAGCCCCATTGTGTCCCAGTCCATTAATCTGAAAATTGCACATTTTCATGCTGCACCTTTTGGCAGCTGTTTACTTGACTAAAGAACCTACAGTGGCCTTTTGTTTTGTTACTTTGAACTATCAAGATCTTTCTTCTTTTTCCAATGTTCAATATTAGCGGCTAAGGTTATCCAGATGACTATAATTAAGACACCGCAAAGGCTACTTTAAAAGGGGGCTTTGCTATAATCCTTAAAAACTATTAGAGAATAAATAAGCAGTGAGCAGTAGAGCATTTTGTCTGCTGTAATCTCATGAAAGCATGAGTATACCAAAGGCTACTGTAGAGACACACGGACTGGGAATCTGTTCATTAAGCAGGGCCCTGATAATGACCTTCTGGTCCCAAAGAAGTGGAATCTGTCAGGTTCTGTGGCTTCCAACTCTGTGCTATTAGTAACACTCTATTCCATCAGCATCCGCATCTGAAGAACATCAGTCTAATAGGAAAATGCCTACGTTTTATGGTTAGCCATAACATTTGCTGTCAGTCAGGCATCACATCCTATTTAATCTGCATCACTTTAAGTTCTCTCAGCGTGCAACCCTTCTGATCTTTTCCAGTTTATCACAAAGATTGTAAATTGGTACCAAAAGGCTTAATTTAAAATTAGAATCAGAAGATTTGATAGCAGATTAAAGTGGTTATTGAAATGGCAAGATATATTTTTTCTTCCTTTCCTTTACAGCTTCATGATTAATGCTTTGATTAAAAAAATGTATAAAAACTTTATTCTGACAATAGTGGGCTCACTTTAGAGGAACACAAACACTTAGATATTATGAGTTGATATTTAGAAAAGAGAGTATAAAATATATTTAGATAGTGCCCAAAGAGAATGACTGTTGTATTATTATAAGACTAAATATGACATATTTACAATTATGCAGTAGACATTGTTGATTTTGAAAAAAATAATAATTAGAACCATCAGTAGTCCACCCGTCTTACCTCAGAATTAAAGTATGTTTATTGTATATTTAGTGGAAATGCCTTTAGCAGTAATTCAATCTTTGAGTCTTTTTGGATTAATCTGTTAATTTTGCACATGGGGCTGGTGCAATTTTCACCTATTTTTCTTTGTGAACTTGCACAATCTGGTTTCAGGATCATTCATGGACAGTTTACAAGTATCACCAGAGATTTTCAACTGGATGCATGTCAGGACTTAGACTAAATCCCTCAAGGACATTCACTCTTTCCTTGTTAAGCCACACCAGTGTAGCTTTGGGCTAGTGCTTTGGGACATTCTCCTGTTGAAAGATTAATTTTCATCCCAGTTTTAAGTCTTTTGCAGGCTGAAGCGGACTTTCCTCAAAGCATTACCTATACCTTGCTCAATTTTCCCCTCGGTTTCAACAAGCTTTCCAGTCCCTGCTACCACAATACTTGATACTAAGAAATTTGAATGAATGTGGCAAACACCATACTGATATTACCCAGACGTAGTTTTTTAGCAAAGAGCTTACTTTTGTTACAATACTAAATGAAAAGATTAATTAAATAATCCATTTCGAGGTCAGCTTTTCACACCTGTCCCCCAGATCTTCATTCATCAGGGTTCTCTTCCTCATCTGCTGGGATCATTCTCACCTGCTCAGTCCTTTGTTCTCTCTTTTTTTCACACCTTATCAGCCGAAGCACTGTTTTTCCTTTCTACCTTTCAGCGTGGAATTAACCTCTGCTTGCTCCATAATTACAAGTTTTATTTTTATTTTTTTAACTCACAGTTCGCCTGCAGCCAAACATAGTGTGCTTCCCATTTCTTGATGGTAATTTTTAATGTTATTTAATGATTTTTTTTCCTGGCAAAAAGATTTTTGCCACTGTGATGTGTTTTCACAATTTATTTTTTTACTGGCTTTAGAGATACGTTTCAGAAGTTTGGCTCAGAGTGCTTTGCTTCATTCATTTGAGAGAAATTCATTTCAGGTGTCATTTGAGCCTGTTCTGTTTGCTCAAGCCACTCTTTCACAGAATGGGTTTTGAGATCTCCTGGGATGTCACTACATTGCCTGGCTGTCTCCTATATAAACATGACATTCTTATCTTCACACACAAGTACTACACTTACTCTGTGTGAAAGCTATGTTCACCTCATTTCCTCTTGCAAAGAAAAAACAAGAGTATGTAAAAACAAAACTTTGAAAAGGTCATGGATTGGCTCTAAGCTGTGCACTTTTATGCATTACAATCAGACTGTGGAATTGTTCTTTGATATTAAGGGCCAAAAAACAGAGCAACTCCTGTCTTCCTTTAAAGACACACAATTGTTTATATATTTTTTCTGTTATGTTTCATACAGTCTATGGTTCACTTGACTTGAAAATCAGATTTGGGTTTAAATGATTTTTTTTAAATCAGACAGTATAAGAGTTCTGTTTGCTGGAACAAATTTGAAATTTCCTGGAAAAGCCATGGTACCCTTTAAAGAATATGACTCCAAAGGCAGAGGCTAACAATATTAAGAAAATAAAATCATATATGTAACATCAGACAGTAAATGATTCAATTTTTTTACTTGTGCTTTGAAATGCACTTTTCAATTTAGAAAACAAGGGCCGTTTATATTAGTGATTTAGTTAGAAAAATGGAATATATTAACTAACTATTCAAGCAGGGAAGTTGTGAAAAAAGATTCTTTATCCTTTGAAATTACTGATGTAGTATGCCTTACTCGAGCATTCAAAGAAGTCTTAATGAACGTTTTTTTAAAGAAGAAAAAATGCCAATATATTTTCCGGTAATGGTGGTAGTTGTGCGGAGGTTTGAAAGGAGTATGTCTGGATTCTGCCATTTTCTACTGCAGGGGTTTATGCAAACAGCGCCAGTGTTTGCTCAGTGCTGTCAGGTTGACTGTGCTGGATAGCCTAACACCGTCTGTCTGAAACATTTTCTGCCCAAAAAAGCACTTAAAAAATCATTTGGGAATTCTGATATGAGGTACTTCACCTAAAAAAAAAAGACATTCACCATTCACTGCTGACGGCAGAGATGAAGAGTTTCTTAAACGCATATGAAACAGATAATCATAAAGGACACTTTTGGGACAACATTACTCTGTTTAAATATGTTTGTGCATGCACCTCATCTCAAGGATTTTACATTTTTTTGCTTACAAAACATCTGGTGGTGTATTGACACTGTAATACCCCAACAACTCTGAAATGGCTTTAAAGACATCTACCTCGGCCAGAACTCTACAGCGGTCACACATCCTGTAAGGTCGGGAAAGATGGAGCAGAGATCGGCACAGGGAGCTGGGAGACGTTTTCTAAAATTCACTGGTACGCAAAAGTGCTCTGAAGTCTGCAAGGCAGCAATGGCATTTCCATCATGAACCTTTCTGTCTCTAAGTCATGCTCACTCGTGTGGAGCTCAGTCTCAGAAAAGCTCAGTCAGAACAGGGTAAAGATGTGAGAGGCCAGTCCTTTCAATGTATCTGAGGATTAAAATAAGAGATCGAGACCAAGAACATGTATTTCCCAACTTGGTTTCCCATATTGGTTTCTGCAGCCGTGGATGACAGACCACTATGGCATCTGTGCGTTGGGGAGTGGGAAGAGGGGCGGAGTGAATAGCTCTGTGGTTACCAAATTTCAATCCTTAGTTATGTGGAAAAACAGAGTTTTGCTGTTTGTGTGTGTGTGCTGTGTATATTACAGTAAATGTTTACAGTTGTTAGAGACTTGGGGATAATTTCACCTTTCTGAATTATAGTGGCAGAAGCATACCTCTCCCTTTAAAGTCCTTATAATCTGAATTCAATCAGGATTGTGTCCACCACGTATCAGGACTGACAGTCTGGCAGATAAACTGATAGGCTTTCCGAGGACTCAGGTGAAAACGGAGCTGGAGGAGGGCATAGGAGTCAGCCAGAGGCTCGGCACTTAGCAGAGACTGGTTTTCTTTGGGCTGTTGGCAAGGGGAGGAGCTGCTTTTAAGACCTTTGCAGATCTGCTGAAGGCTGAAGGTTGTCAGACTGTCATTCGGGAGTGATCTCTGAAGGAATCAGGGTGTCTGCTGGATGCTTTTTCCCACGAATAGAAAATGGTAGTGAGCAAACAAGCAAGCAAACGGGCATTCTGCGTCGGGGGGCTTTCCCTGATCCAATAGAAAAATGAAGCTGATAGGATCTTTTCAGGTGAGGTGGCACTGCAGAGTAATTTTCCTTTTTAAACTTCTGTAGAAGCCTGGAGTTTTGTTGTATTAAGTTTCTGAAAACGAATTCTTAGCTGAATAAAAATATTGCTGTAAGGACATGGCGTTGCATTATTATGTATATATGTAAATTCTTCTTTTTCTCACTATTAAGGTATTCAGTTCAAGTATTCAGTAAAACAAAAAAAAAGCTAATTTTAGCCCTTCGGGCTACATAAAGAGTTCAGTATTTACCATCAGCTTCTAAACTGGCTGCAATTTCAGGAGATTACCATTCTTTCTGTATCAGGAAGGAAAACTCAGACTGAAAAATGCAGAACAATGCAAAATATCTAAAGCTTCTGCACAGTACTGTACTTTTGTTGTTCATGAGATTGTTGGGGAACAATGCTAAACATTTTTTCAGTATGCTTCATGCAGAGTGTTCTTTTATTCCTTTGGGCTGACTTTTTATTGTGTTGAAGATGGCTATATTTAGATTTGACTTTTAACGTTCTGCAGACAACAGATGTAATTGATTTCATGGGCGAGTGTGGTCAAGATGTTTCAGCAGGCTCCCTAATCTGGTATTTCGGTCCATTCCCAGTGAAAAGTGAAGGGCTAATTTTGTTGCACGCTTTGCACCTCGGGCTCATTAGGAGTGCCACTGAGCTGTGAGACAGAAATCAATTTGTTTCACAGGGCTGTAATTGCTTGACTTCTCAGCCTTTAAAAGCAGCCATGTATCTTAATTTCCTTCTCTTTTGTTATTCCTCCCTTAGACTCGCAAGTGAAAACTCCACTTACTCAGCCTCGAGTGATCTTCTGGTTTCACCAAATCAGCTGCCATGAAGGGTTTCTGCTTGACTTCGTTTCTGGTTCTGGTTCTCACTGAGCTCCAGACTTGTGACTGCTTTGCTACCAGAGCCCAGGGTCTGAGAGGCCGGGTCCAGAGAGACAGAAGGAACATCCGGCCCAATATCATCCTCATTATGACTGATGACCAGGATGTTGAGCTGGGTAAGAAAAACAAAAACGCTCTTTATTTCTTATCCGTGAGAAACCATAGAGATAGATACATATACTGAAATATTTTAGAAATGCAGCCCCGGATTTCCACATAATTGGGCATTTCCTGATTTGTACATTTCAGATTTTCGGAATGGTCAAAATGTAAATACTTCCACAGAATGTCATGTTGTGGTAGGCCAAAATGTTTTTAAGTACACAAGTGCACTAATGCCGAGGGAGAAAAAAGACACATATTTGTATGTGGGCGAGGTAATTGAAGAACAGCTCAGCACTTTACCATTCCGTATGGCATGAAATTGGGCTTGGAAAATAAAACAAATGAATCATTTCAACAGGCATTTAAACTCCATTGATTGCCAAAAGGAGAAAACTGAATTGTCAGGAATGTAAAATTGTATGAGGGGGTGTCTGTTCTGAATCATTATTACAATTATGGTTATTACAGATTCTGTTCATAATAGCAGGAGTTGTATCATGAAGGGAACTGCAATGATAATATTGTGTTTATTAATATTATAACAGTAGTGTTAAATAGTTTTAAATAGTTTAATAATAGTAAATAAATAGTAAAATAGTAATCATTTTTTAGCAGTTTTTAAGGGTAATTTTTCCCAGTGTAAAGTGAATATATTTCTTTTTCCCTTCTTCACTTCCTTTAAGGATGAAGAAAAAACACATTTGTGATGTCTGTTCTTACAGCACAGTTACAATATATTGAATTTTTACGGTCTACAGTTCTGCAATTGACATTTGACCGGAGGATGCGTTTAAGCTCAGCTGCAGTAAAACGGTCCTATGGCACAGCCTTTGTTCCTCAAACTCCTCAAAGCAAAGTGCATTTTACTCATCTTCTTTTCAAAGAAGCTTACATTTCTTGTCAGGACACTGTTTTCATTACCCCCTCCAGAATAAACATGGTGCTCCTATTGTAGTGTGGTGAAACATTTCTTTTCAAGACTATTTTATTGCGCCTTGATGACAAGGTGCTGCGACTCCATCTCGTCTTTTCAGATGTCACTACTACAGGGGCCGGGGACAATAGAATAACACAAAAGAGTGGGTTAGGTCAGTTACCAGCCACGTTCTCGAGTGTATTGTATTTACAAATGTTTGATTTCTGTACAAAACCAATCAGCAGGGGCAACACAGAGTGTTAAGTTAAGTCACAGTCTTTGAAAAGGTCCAAAGTTTAACCTAATGATACAGGGATTTGTGTTTTCTTGTCCTTGTTGTCAGTGGTGCTTGTTTAGTATTTTCTCATTGGTTTTCTGTGTGTTGTGAGATCTATTTAATAACATATATATACTGTATTGAATAAATATTCCAGAAGTCCCCATTGCTCTTCCAAAGAGAAGAATGTTATTGTATATTATTGATTTGTTGGCTTTTATTTAAAAGAATATTTAGAGATGTGAACAAATTTGACCCTAGTTTTGTCTGGTATGCAGTTAATTATTTTTTATATAAATGACTTTGCACAGTGCAATGTTATTCACATCATCCTATCCATGATACATATTGTTATGTGATGCTTTTTTGGTCCACATTCATATCCAGAGTGCAGTACAGAACACACCACTGCTTAGCCCTGACACAACTGTGCCACTGTTGTTTGGTATGGGGACTGTCTAAACACATGAAAGTGATAATGTGGTCGTTGTGGCCAGTTGTGGCCATTGTACAGTTGTCCTCCCTGTGAACAACTGTGTAATATTTTAGACTGAAATAGAGACGCTTGAGATCATTTTTGTAGCCACTTAACATTATCCCATACAGAGCTGCAGTACTTCAGACAACAGGATTCACGAGATCTATATATCAAGGAAATATGGAGGTACTTCAAAGACCAAACCAAAACAATGTTTTTTTTTAACGTGTTTGTTAATGTGACAATATGTTATGTTCACACCACCGAGCTTACTTGGTTAGATCATGGCTTGGTGTATTCAGAAGTAGTGGTAGGGTTAATTATAAACTCATAGATATGTGGAATCAAAGTGTCATCACAGTTATGGAATTTCCTCACTATGGTTCATTATATCAGAAACAGGTTAGACTGGTAGAGTATAAAATGCTTTATACCACCATGTTCTGTGAGAATCACCCAACTGCTGACTTTTGAAAAGCACAGAAATTCTAATAATGCCAACGGATTCACAGTCTAGATTAGCCTAGAATTCCTCTTATTTGATGGCAGGGGTTCCTTATTATAAAATGACTCAAGGAAGCTCTTAGCATGCAAGAAATGTTTGATTAAGTATCAGGCTATGTTTTATCTTACAGAAAATGACTGGTTGTCATCAAAATCTCAAGATTGACCTAAATGAAGCAAAACCCATAATAAGCATGTCTGTTTCAGTCTTGGAATGTTTAAAGCATTACAAATGCAGTGTAATCAGAGCATTAAAGTGCCAACGTGAACGCAGATTAGAATATATACCACCTTGCAGCGTGTGTGAATTTTTTTGAGACTGAAGAATAAACTGAAAAGGCTTTGGAAAGGCGGGGTTTTGTGCTGCACTTTAAAGGAATGTGTTGAACCACCTGGCATGGGTGAAAGTTGAGATCCCGTCTCACACCCTGTCTCCACCAGGAGAAAGATGAGAAAAATGTGCCCCTGCATCATTGTACTGAGGTAAAGGGTGAAGCCCCTTTTAATTCCTTCACATTCCTCTGGGTTCACGTGAATGTATCCTGTTATCGTTCTGATTTCTCTCGTTAAAAATCAAAACAAAGATTGGATCTTAAAAAAAGGTGAATGAGAATAAAATTGATGGAAGGTGTAGTCCATATGCTACAGCAGATTAAAGCAATGTCCTGGGGGCCAGAAGATATATTGTGTCCTTTCTTGAAGGTTCCTTGCAGGTGATGAACAAAACCCGAAAAATAATGGAGGAGGGCGGCGCCGCCTTCATCAACGCCTTCGTCACCACGCCCATGTGCTGTCCGTCCCGGTCTTCCATGTTGACGGGGAAATACGTCCACAACCACAACACCTACACCAACAACGAGAACTGCTCCTCCCCCTCCTGGCAGGCCCAGCACGAACCCCGCTCCTTCGCAGTTTACCTCAACAACACCGGCTACCGGACAGGTGAGCGCGCAGCTCCTCGGCCTAGCTGTGCCCTGCCTTCACTGTAGTGGCCTCACCAGTCACGCAGACAGTTTTGTTAGCCCTTTCAGTCAGTGGGTTCAAGTTCAAGTGAACCAATCAATTCAGCCATCGGTTTAATCAATAGTTACCAACGAGCTAACAACTGATTTAATGAAATTAGCAATTAAGGTAATTAAGGATTAGACTTAGGCACTACAGGGCCCTGTGACACTGCAGATAAAGGGGTTGAGACTCCAACTTCACTGACACGACAATGTAAATTTCACATATTTCACATAATCTGAGGATTAGTTGTGCTCTGATCTTTGTGTGGTGATTTACTATCTGTGGTGCCAGCACGACAAAAAGAACTAAATCTGGGCAGGCAGACTTTTGGTCAACAATTGCATTGTATTTATTCTTTATTTAAAAACTCGTCGAGGGTTTAAAATCTGCCACCTTAAAGAAACGGCACTACAATGGTGTCAGATTTTATTGCAATTTATATATTTTAATACAATTTCAGTGGACCAAATTCTGTCAGGTTAAAACATGCCACTAGACTACAATGTGTTTTAATATTTATTTTTTAAATTAAATAAAAATTTTTAAAGTTTAATATGTGATTTTTTATTTGTTGAGAATATCTGTACTTATCACTTTGTATTTAAGCTGTTTATTTTTCACACAATTTCTAGTCAGTAGCTTTCTGGATTATCCTGTTCTGATTATGTTGTCCATCAGGCACTTTAATTCACTTTAATGCACTTAAAAATTGATCTATGCCATGTCATTTTCTATCTCCCCACATCAAGATGGAACAAGAAACAACCTTTTGCTTTTAATTACAGGATGTTCTCAAATAGTTGGTCTGTCGCCAAGCTGATCAGCCAGTACAGTATCTGTGTGACTGACAGGCTGGTTTTCTTGTGAATAGGGGCTTGTGGGTTTGAGTCTTGCCTGTGGTTTTTAGCTGATATGTTAGTCTACAATTAGCTCTCAGGGGGAGGCTGGCATCCCGCCCAGATTATAAGAGATATTTAGCAAGGTTAAGGGAAAAAAATATATCAATGTGTATGCACATTTACAGGTACTTTTCAAATACACCAGATTGCCTATTAGGAAGATTGCCTATTAGGAGACATGTGGTGTGTTGTTAACGAGTACAAAATTTAATGTATTCAATTTGCAAGGCAGCAGGAAACACAGGAATTGCTTGTAATTGTGCTTCTAGGGAAAAAAAAAGTTGTGCCAGGTTCTCCCCTTGAAAAGGTTCTCTTCTTACATCACTTTCTTCGTCTTTGCAGCTTTCTTTGGGAAATACCTCAATGAGTACAATGGCAGCTACATACCACCTGGGTGGCGAGAGTGGGTGGGGCTGATCAAGAATTCCCGCTTCTATAATTACACCGTCTGTCGGAATGGCTACAAGGAAAAGCACGGCTCGGATTATGCCAAGGTATGTGACTGCTGGTCTGTTGTCAGCAGGAGCGTGGTGTGTGAGGCTGGCCTGTGGTCCTAAGGGTTTGGAATTGAATGTGATCTGTACATTTCATTAACTTCCAAACTATCACATTCCTTTTATTTATGATTACAGAGCCCATGCTTCTGTGTTCGTGGTATGCTTTGAATTAACTGGAAACATGACAGAACCAGTAGGAAATGAGTCGATTTTTATGCTTTTTTCTATCTGCCTGGACGCCCCCACCAACACTTACCCACAGTATTTCTGTTAGTATTAGAAGATAAGAAACACCCAAGTATGGAAATTCTTCCCTTTGGAAAATATGTCAGTGCGTTACCTTTTCAATTATTTGGTGGATCTGTTTTACATTAAGCTGTAATGGAAAAATGTTTAGCCATTGGTGTTAGGCTGAGAATATGTAGGCGGTTTAAGGAAAGATGGCTCACTCTGCTTTACACTTGCTATTATTTTGATGGTTTGTTATGTCTGCCAAATATTTCTTCTTTTCAGAAGTATTTTTCCTAGTGTTTTCAGAATTGTTACCAAGGAACTAGAGATACCAGTGGAGTCCTTATCTGGAGACAGGTTTCTGTAGCAGCTCACTCTTTTTTCAGTTTACAGCAGATACTCAGAATATGCTTTGGTGTGTTTTAATCTACAAAAAAGATATCTTATAAATAGCTCGATGCTTATAAATAGCATAACTTATACCTGATCTCTCCCTAATAACATTTCCAAACGCATATATTATGATTACACACATATACAGTATACACTGTATATATTCTGTCATCATCATAGACACACGCATATATAAATGCAATTACATTTCATGAGTGTTAGAGTTTCAGTGGCAGCTCAGTCCCCAGTTTGCTGGCACGAGTTTAGAATATAGGGGACAGTAGTGTAAAACCAAACATCAGCACATAAACTCAGCAGTCATTTAGAGAGAGGCATCTCAGCAGCCTGGAGGCATCCAATAGCCGATGGTAGATTCCTGACAGTTAGACTGACAGAATTCCTGAATAGAGCAGTAAAGGATTGGGGGCACATCAGTCAGCATGCACAAGCATGTTGGCCATTCTGACTTCATCTCCAGCCACATCCTGGCTTCAGATTACCAGTCATGGCCTTACTACTGCTTTTGTGTTTAATCTTCATCCAATGTCTCTATTCACTTCCAGGCATTTGAACTTTGCAGCCTTCGATAGGCAGAACATAGAATAAAATAGCAGAGCTTTTAGATTGTCAAAAGTGGATTGTAGTTCTATAAAGAATGAGTTTAACTCCTTACTTGATGCTTATCCAACTGCTCTCCTTAATTCTCATCCTTTCCAAGCTGTAAAATTACAGACAGGACTTCTAAAAGATACCAAAAAATGTCCTCATTACAGGAGGCTAGATCTCAGTGAGTCATAATTTGTCATTCTTATTGCTTAGTTCCTCTCTGTCTCACTCTTTTCCTCTTTCAAAAACAGTACATCACACCCATTTTTAAAGAGCAAAATTGCTTCTCTTTACAGAGGCTTCCTGTAATACAGTATTCAGTACAGACCTGAATTATTTTAAGTGTCTTGGAAAAATTCATAACAAACTTTGATGGTGGTGAGCATCATATATTAGTTATCTCTGTTGCAATTGAAGATTTTGAATATGAAATATTGGGGGTTGGGTTTATTTTTATCCGAGATACAACTGACCTGTGTTTGTTCTGGTCTGTCTGGGGATTAAAGTTGTAGTTTTAATCCCCATTTCGAATATTAAAGAAAAGCACATTTAATTGAATATTTGGTTAAAACCCCATAAGTCGTGTTTAGTAACAGCCTTAGACATGACAAAAGCAGCTTACTGTGCTTGTTCAAAAATGAACAAAATAATCATTTTTAAAGAATCAATGAGAATACTTCCTTCTGGTTCAGCTGGCTTATAAAATTTAACCTTTACCCTTGTGCATATAATAGAATATATTTTCAGTATTTGAGTGGTTAAACATTTTATGGGAAATAGTACCCTGAAGGGCTGGGTTCGTTAGCAATGTTATAAACAATAACGTTGACTCAATTTCACCAGCATCTAATTACTTCATTAATATCCGGGCGTGTTGTGTCCTGCTGAGGAGACCTTTACAGAGGGAGAAAGGCCACGATTGTTTGTCCTGCACTGATGCTGATAGGCGACACACAATCTGAGCCTCAGGCAGTGCTCCTGCAGATGTGCAGGGGCTCTCTGGGCTCTATACGTGATTAGTCATGCTTGCAAAAAAGCTTTGAAGCATTAAAGAATACCTCAGCATTTTCATACAATCCGGTGTGCTTGGAACACATTTCGCTCTCCAGTGATGCAGCAGACGACAGGCACGAGCTTCTGCCTGAGATGCGTTACTGCTCTGTTATTTTCTTTCCTGCTTTTAATTGAGGCATCTCAGGTCTCCTCTTAAGACCAAACTCATATCATTGCTCTGTGAAGATCCCACAAGAACAGATCACATGGTATATAGGGCTTTGTAAAGTGCCACTTGTTAAGAGGGTCATGACTTGCTTCCACATCAGATAGTCCTCCCTGTTTGTAGATGACAGTGCACTGTGGCTCATGACCCAGTCTATTCTGTTTTGTTTATTAAGGGGGATGCTTTATTCTTATTTTCAATCTAGGATTATTTCACAGATTTAATCACTAATGACAGCGTCAACTTCTTCCGGATGTCCAAGCGGATGTACCCTCACAGGCCCGTGATGATGGTCATCAGCCACGCGGCTCCACACGGCCCAGAAGACTCTGCCCCTCAGTTCTCTGATATGTTCCCCAACGCCTCCCAGCACATGTGAGTCCCAGAGTTTCATTCCATCTTTCTCTATGTGCTCTTCACTAGAAACGAGCCAGCACACAGCTATTTTTCCTTAGGACAGCACGACTATTATGGTTATGGGATCGAACACTTTTTGTTCTTCTATACGTGAAAGAATATGCAAGGTAGCAACTGCTTTAAATATCACAACCCTCATGTGAGCTGTCAGTGGGGGAAAAATGCTGTCATTTTTAGCTAAGTAAAGAATTGGGCCACTGTTACAAACTAGTAAACATGCTACATGAAGTTATAGTGATACAGTTATTCTGGTTGCTTTACTTTAGATTCAAAAGTTTTAAAATACACACTGCAATATTAACAAGTTGTTCATGATTGCAACTATGTTTATAAGAATCGATTCTGCGACATGTTGACCAGGGTTAGGAATTTGTGATAAACTGTTGTGACACAAAGATACAGGTGTGATCATCGCAGGTATTGCTGGAAACCATAGTTTGGTGTTGAGCTCATTATACAGATTAGTTTCCAACCATCCACTCTGTCAGTACCTTCTTAAGAATACAAAGAAGTTGTGATATATCCATTAATGTGGGGTGTTATTTTTAATGCATTCATTTTTTGTTTTGAATTAACCACGACAGTATCAGGTATCTCCCTTCTCTGATTAGTGGAATGCATTGTTTCATTTCTTTCATTCCTTGTGGCATTATTTTTTTTAACCTTCAATACAAAGCCTGCATGGAACAGAAGGTATTCCCCACCCAAAGGCCCCAGGCATAGCGCGGTCAGCGTGTTGTTTTGGTGGTTGAAATGCTGCTCAGCGAGTCATGTTGACTGACTGGAGAGATAGTTACTCTGCTCAAGGCGGTGAGCATGCTGGTGCTGAAATAAACAAGCCTGCATCTTTCTGGGCTATGCTGGTTTCACACCAAAAAGACCACTTTCTTCCATCTGTATCAAAGAAAGCATGATTTAGTGATACTGTTTTACCTATTCAGGGCAAGAAATAGATTCAGATTCCGTCTGGGCTTTGGTCTTAAACTTTTTCCAAGAAAGATAGGGGCATGTTTTGTAGATTTCATTCAGCGTGTTCAGGAAGTCTCTAATGTAAGCAAACTAGCCGAAGTACTTTCATTTTCTTATACTTTTAATTTAAGGAATAATACCACTGCAATAACTACAATTACTAATAGTTCCTATTTTCTTATCATTATTGTCACGCATGTGAAGTCATGTTCACATGAGAGCATGTTTTTTCTGAAGTTTCTGATTATTGTCAGTTACTCAAATTTTGTGTTTACATAGGGTATATGAAATAAACAGTATTAAAAAAACTGGTTTCTCACATTGTATTATGGTTTATGTAGAAAAGGTGTAGTTTTGCAATAGACAAGCACTTTGGCTTGTAAAGAGTTAAGTTTCAAATGAAAAGTTCTCCCCTGGTAGAGAAGTTACATATAAGTTAGTTTTACAGTCAAAACAGTAAAGTCTTATGTTTTTATTACTCCCTTTGAATGAAAAGTACCATTCCTTATAAGCCTATCATTAACATATTAGCAACAAAGATATCCCATCAAAAGAGTGTTCTTCACAGTTTTGATTAAGAGAAGTTCAAAAATAAAGTTTTCTGACACAATTGTTAAAATCCTGGCTCATAGCCATATGGGGGAGATATAGAAATGTATTTAAGGCCACAGCTTAAAATCTGTTCAGGAAATGTCTGGAAAAGAACTTCAATTGTTTCCAAAAACTGTTGTTTTAGAGCTACAAAATAATTTAATTAGTTGCTTTACTCATTGGGGAACTTTAACGAATAAAAATTAGCTCCATGCTGGCTTTCTGCGGAATCTAACCAGCATCTACACAACCAAAAGTAGAAATCAGCGTTTGACGTAATTAACCTTTACACTGTAAGCATTTTCCAATGACAGGCCTGTCAAAGTATATTCAGAAAGAATGTAATAGGGAAAAAAACAACTCACAAAAATATTACAGAAGAGTAGATTGCATATGGTAAGGTATTAAGATTAATGTCATAACCTAACAATACAGGCAAATGCCAAGTATGTTAAATGTCTTGTTGCTTATCAGTGACATTCTCATCATTATGTGCGCAAAGCAAAAAAGGTTTGCAGACAGTGTGAGCTGATGGTGTCATGAGTGACTGCTGCCTGATATTTATCTATTTATTTGACCCCCAAATTCCTTGTGGCTTTGTATTCTCTCCATTCCTCAAATCCTCAGTCCCAAGAGACGGGTCCTATTGTGATTCTTATTAGACTGCCTGACTGGTTGGGTGAAAAGTTCAGTAAGCAAACAAAAGCAACAAGATGAACTAAGGGCAGAAGCCACCTACTTTCCACGCAGACAAGAATGGAAGGTTTCTATAACGAAATCCATGAATGATATGTATGGACTGCTTGGTATCACGGAAACCTAACTTGTAAAATGATGGCAGCGCCTTGTTCACACAGCTCTTTGCAGATTTTGTGCCTCCTTGCCCCTAGATTAAGTGTTTCAGTAGCTGCCAGGTTTTCTACATTGGTGGCCACAAATATTTTTATTAGCTCCAGATTCATCCGAATCTATATAGGTGTCAAGTTTGGTTACTCCAACAAAGAATCACATCAAGTGACATCTTTTGGGCAGAACGTCTCTGTTTTCTTTTCCAAATCAAAGTCTGTCACATTTTTTAAATGTTATCTTTCAGGGTGATAAAAGGAGAATTATTGAAAAAGATTTTGCACATCATCCTCTATTTTGTTTTCTTCCAGCACACCAAGTTACAACTATGCACCTAACATGGATAAACACTGGATTATGCAATACACTGGTCCAATGATGCCCATTCATATGGAGTTTACGAATTTCCTTCATCGTAAGAGACTCCAAACATTAATGTCTGTTGATGATTCTGTTGAAAAGGTAAGTGCTCTCTAACCCTGCTTTTGCACTAGCACCTACAAAAACTAAGATTTGGCCAACAGCTGCAATTTATGTAACATCAAACAAAAGTTCAGAAGGAGGTCAAACCCTAACCTTGGCCGTTTCCGCCTACCTACAAATCAATATTTTTGGTTAATTAATTTCATTTCAGAAACTCTCCTTCCGCCTCATCAAATCATGCCTCTGCTCTGCCTTTGGATAAGAAATAGCTGGTATTCACATTCTGTAAAGGATCTTTATAAGATCATTTATTTAAATATTGAAGCAAACAAAAATAAATTGATTTATAAAAATGTAGTTTGACCATGCATACCTGAAGCCCTTGTTTTTCTGCTTGATGTATACAGGTATGTTACATTTCAGAAAAAAATGTAAAAGACGCTGCTTGTTTTTCTTCACATGTATTACTGCAAAACACACAACATTATTTTCTGTTTTCATTTTGGGAACTCTTAATTGAATTTCAGAGAATTCAGTTCCAAGGTTCTGTATGAATTCTGATAGAGCTCTGTGACTATAATTATTATATTAGCATAGTTTGGGATTGTTTGTTTGGCTTTTGTTTTCAGCACTGTATGTCACAGGCCAGATAAAAATCAAATCCATTTGTAAATAGGCCCAGGCTAGAATACAGTCATAATTAAATAAAGTTTATCAGTCTTAAAAAATCTGCCAATGCATGAGTTAAGGTTCAGTTGTAATATGACATTATGAGTGCTCTGAATTTGTATCTTGCCTGGGACAATTTTCTACTTACTATAGTAATCAAGCAACATGTTTTTCCATTTTTATACACATGGTACGTGTCTATATTAGCAGATTCGAACAAGTCTGTTTTTGTGTGGGTTTATATAGATTTATGAAATGCTTGTGGAAACGGGGGAGCTGGACAACACCTACGTCATATACACAGCGGACCATGGCTACCACATTGGGCAGTTTGGGCTGGTGAAAGGCAAGTCGATGCCTTATGAATTCGACATCCGAGTTCCATTCTTTGTTCGGGGGCCTAACGTCGAACCCGGATCAGTGTAAGACGCCTTCCTTGAACTGTTACATCAGTGCTCTGCAGTGTTCTGTAGCTCTTTGATGTTTAGTGGAGTTTCATGCTGACTTACCGAACGTCAACATTTTCGTCAGTTCATGAAGAATTTGCTCATTCTTTTAGTCTAGTAATTGGGAATACAAAGTGAAGAGCTTCCCCTCAAATTTCCTTTATAATGCTCATAGTCTAACAAAGCACCAGAAACAACTAATCTAAAAAAAGGAATTTTCCCAAAAATTAATATTGTTAAATCAATACATTACAACACTACAGTTCTGTTTCGTGAATTTATTTTTTGGCCTTAATTTATTAAATACAGATTTAGAGTGCAACTTTTTGCGTATGTAGGATTCCTTAAGGATAACATGCATAAGATAT
Source organism: Atractosteus spatula (assembly GCF_055471065.1). Taxonomy (NCBI): domain Eukaryota; kingdom Metazoa; phylum Chordata; class Actinopteri; order Semionotiformes; family Lepisosteidae; genus Atractosteus; species Atractosteus spatula. Next base: position 8,475,457 of record NC_142711.1, on the reverse strand, counting down.
TGCACTTAGGACTGTGTCATTTAACATGGCTGTACTGTTTATCTTAATTATAGCTACTATGACTAAGGAATAACTATATTCATCTTTAAGAACAGAAATGTTAAACAATGGTGCAAGCAAAAATGCTCAGACCAGATTTGTTCAACAATCATTAACAGATTAGCAACATAGATATCCCATCTATGTGGTGTATCCTATCTATTTATGAATAAACATTCATTCCTTGGAAATAATAATTTTCATTTATTTCAATTCCGGCAGCAATCCTCACATTGTGTTGAATATCGATCTCGCGCCTACAATTCTGGACATCGCTGGACTTGACACACCTCCTGATATGGATGGCAAATCCATCTTAAAACTCTTGGAACAGGAGAAAACAGGGAACCGGTGAGGCATCCAGTTTCGGCATTCACACATATTGTCTGTTATTATGCTGTATCAATGGAGGTATTTGAGATCTCTAGTCTATGTTAGGAGGTACACTTGGGCTTTTAATTCCAAGCTATGAAATGTAACTAAAGATTTTGAACTTTTTTTTTTCTTGTGATAGTTCAGTCTGTTCTTCCTTCTTTTAAAGCTCTGAGTATCGTCATTAAATAATGTGTTTCTTTACCAACTTACAGTACAAGAAACATAATAATTATGAATGATCAATAAAAGAAGTTTTAGGAAGGTGCTATACGACATACAGTTTTCTATTGATTTTGTGTTTCAGATTCAAGCCAAACAGGAAGCCCAAAGTCTGGAGGGATACATTTCTTGTGGAGAGAGGGTAACTCTATAGTTTTAATAATCATTGTTTTTTTCTTTTTTTTTGTCACGGAGGAATGCAGATGTGAGTTCATGTTGTTCCACGGAAATTTGTGTGCAAATTCCACCACACAAATTTGAGATCTCTCCAGTTCAGGCGGGCTTTCAAATTCAGTGGTGAAAACGCCACCCAACAGACAGTAATGCCTGGCAGGGTGGGTCAACTGGGCACATTTTTATCGGAGTGATTTCTGGTGCAGTTGTCCAAAACCTCACAAGGGCTTTGGTGTATTGTACAGTGGTATACCGCTGCACAGAAAAGGCTTTTCCTGCCACATTTCGAAACTGCTTGAGATCCCCAATGACGAAAAGATGCCGCCTTGTTTAACTGTTCTTGACCAACCTAAAACTATGTCTCCAGGCCCAGTGCCCTCTGTTTGGGATATGGTACATTATAGTCTATGTTAAAATCCCATCACAGAGATACATGCTCCCAGAAATAAATACTGGTGGTGCTTGGCGTGTAGAAAAGCAGAAAATCTGACTTGTAAATTTTCCAGGGCACAGTGCAGTGCAGTGTCCTCCATAATAGGATCGGAAGAGCCAACAACGGATTTCAGGAATGTTGTTCCCCCTGCACACAGAGTACTTTTTCAGAAAGACGTTCGAATCTGCTTGCTCCAGTTCAAAATCCCCCCTCCCAATATGTCTCTCTCTTCAGAAAGCCACTCTTAAGTTTTAAAACCTTTATCAAATGAAAAAAAAAACTCCTGAAAAACTTTAGTGCTCAAGACACTGCAAATTCTGTTGTACATACTTGCGCTTTATGAAACTGTATTTTGGTTGGAAACGGTGCTCTTTGCAAATTGCTCACTAGATTACACAGCTGATACATTTGTCATTAAAATGTCATCTGCAGATTTGATATGCTGTTCTCCACCGTGTTTTCAGTCACTTAACGGGTTAAGCTGTCCTAATGCCTGTGGCACTTTGTTAAAAATGTTCAGCTTGAAACTAAGTAATCCCATCAATCTCCACTGATGGCAGGGCTCCCTGGGAGACAGCTTGAGCTATGAAGCTGACATTCTTCCTGTCATTTGGTTTGTCAATGCGTGAAATCGCATATCATGTAGCAGGAAGGTTTACTTTATCAGCTGCCACCTGAACCAATTTCTCATTAGCAGCTGAAGGAGATATGTAGAAATCGCCATGTAACACTTTATGTGGAGCTTTTCAGCAAGCAAACAAAGAATGAACACTGGAAAAAAGGAAGAACACAAGGTCAGATGCAAAGTCCACTCAATCAACCTGTTTATGTGTTTTTCCTTTGTCAGTAATAAAAGGACATCACTCAGTGTTCAGGAAAATGACCTAAGCAGACAGGCTATTTTCTTGCCTATTGATTTTGTAGGATTAGTTTTTGAAGCAGGATAGAGGGAATAACTTTCTTCAGTTCTTTAGAAGTGGAGTTGATATTTTATGCATGTGAGTTTTATTATTAGCAATTATACTACCACAAAATAACCCAGGAAGCAGCTGTACATTTTTATTATTGTTGTGTTCATCATCTGAAGATTAGAAGCTAAATGCATTTTTCTTTATTGAGAGCTTGGGTTGCATTTAGCAGCAACACACAAAACAGGATTGCTTTCATGCCCTTTATGTGCCAGTTTGCAAAGAAACAACTGTCATTTTAGCTAATTTTCAATTTGTCCTTTTTATGAACGGTAAATGCAAACGTAGTGTAAATATCTGGCAATACATTGTATTATAAGGTCTTCTCAAAACTTTTTCTCAAAATAAAAACAACAATACAGATAAAAGAGCAATTAAATTGTCTTGTAAAGGCATTTTACTATATTTTAAAACTCCATTCTAACAGTACTGTACATGCCACAGGTTATGACCATAAATGACTGACTTCTGCTTAAGTGGGAAATTCAGGAGACTTTAGGTTTTCAGATCATCAAACTAATTACATCTAGGTACATCTAATTTTTCTGCAGCATGAATGAATGTATGTCTTTGTTGGGGACAAGCTTTAGATCTCAATTTATATTCCCTATTAAATGTAAGAGTCATTGCATGTGCATGGGTTTGTAGGATCGAGAAGCTTTTTTGCTTTGTTTATATTGTATAAGATAGACTTTGTTTATATTGTATAATGTATAATGTGGGCAGTTAGGTATATAGAAAAAACAAAATTTAATGGCACAGGACTTCCAGGTGCTCTATAAATATGTAACCAAAGAATATTTCTGCGCTTGAATCAGTCTAGGGAACTGCAACAAGAAATCTTCCAGACTTAAGGAATAGTTCTACCCTGACAGGCTGAAAGACATAAACCTTATAAAACTCAAGAGAACACTACAAAGGGATTGGATTCAAGAATGTAAAATCCTCAAAGGCATTGAACATGTCAATTCAGCTGACGTCTTCAGAAGCACCAGTTAAACACAAACCAGAAGTCAAAACCATGGGTGCATTTGAAATTGAGAACAGGAGGCACTCTTTACCCTAAGATTTGTGGGGGTCTGGAACAAGACCCAGCCTTGTTGTTTGAGCCAATGCCCTGGCTTATTTCAATACATGAAGATGAGATGGATGGAGGAGATCCTATGGTCAATTAACTACCAAACTAACCAGATGACCCAAATGGCCTCCTCTCGTTTTTGTAACTTTTATTATGTTCTTATAGCCTCTGGTGTCTTTACTGTATGCTGTCCATGAGCAGTTTCTCTTTACAACCTGGCACAAGTTCCGGCTTGTTTACTGCTCAGGTTGTTCAAAAGCCTCCATGCCGCAACAGTAAATAACCATTCTTAAGGGAAGGATATTTTGTTTTCCTCTTGCAAGACCTCAGCAAGGGTTGGCACATGCACACTTGGTTGCAGGGTAGGTTCTGTGCTGGCAGAAGGTCAAATGACTTGGCCAGCGTCATTTGATGAGCATTACCAGACTGACCCGGGATCAGAGCCCGGGCTTTCCTGGCAGCTGGCGCAACACTAACCACCAGATCCACACTGGCCAGCCACGTGAGAGCGTTTCGCAGACAAGAACCTTAACTGGCACCTTTTATTTTACAGAAAAATTCTCCGTAAGAAAGAGGATGCTGGAGGCAACATGAATGTACAGCAAGCTAATAGCTTACCCAAGTATAAAAAGGTGAAGGAAGTGTGTCAGCAAGCAGAATTCCAAACTGCCTGTGAGCAGCCTGGACAGGTAAATGAAAATGTTGGAAATGGTGGCACTATGTTAGGGCTGAGTCAAAGCTCTGTACCCTGCATGTCAATGTGGCATGCTTATGGCACAGTTAAAGCTACTGATTTGTGTTCCGCTTCACTAAGACTGTGTGATGCTTTGTTTCTCACCCCATCAAACAAAGTTATTACTGTTGTGTGTATTTTGTTTTTCTTTCTTGATCGGAAATACTTTGCATCGCAAGGCCCATTCCCTGACAGAGGGGAAAAAAACCTCGGAACATTACCAGATGTGCATGCCTCTTGTGTTAATGGACGAGCGTTACTGTCATTTCTTAGAGTGTTTCGGCACATTGTATAATATAAGCACAAAAAAAACTTTTTTTCCAAAACAAATGCTGCATTTTTCAGGAACAGCCACATTTAGAAACATTTCATAATCATGGGTAGGGTTTAAATATCGTAATAGGGTGCTAACATTTGTAGGCCTCACTGTTCATGACAGGACCATGAGTTAGCCTTAAGCAAGACATTACAGTGAAATAACTATATTGAAATCTTAATAATAAGTCTATTTTATTTTGAGATTTGATATTGAATAATTTATTAAAAGATGTCATTTGAATTGTTGCTAAAAACCTGTCCCCTCAATTGTGCTTCAACTTATAAACTTCAGTATTGCATGAAACGATAAATGTGTTACATCATGTTGAGAATGTGAAAAAAATACCTATATTCAAAAGTATCTCTAATATTTAAGTGTTTTCTTTCACAACCAATTCAGACATCTGTTAAATGCAGCTGTGAAAAAAAACATTCAGAGAGATACCAGAAGACACTGGTCCTGCATGTTCCTACATTGTACTGTCAGCTTGGGCTGCGACATTTATGCAGCTCTTCAGATAAATTACACTTGACCTAGTCATCCAGCCCAGAGAGCAGACACAGGGCGCTTCCTTTAAGTGTATGAAAAATAGGAAAAAAACATGTTTTGCCATTGACTGCTAGAAAGGAAAATGGCCAAGAAAATTAGGAATGACAGAAGAAATTCCGCAAACTAGCTGATGATTCATAAACAGCACAAGCTTACAAATATGAGTACAAGACCTACCTAGATTTTAGATCTATTACTCTAGTAAGAAGTCTATAGTGCATTCCTATCATCTGATAATTATTTTTAAATACTGTATGCTTAAAAGATAAAGGAACATAAAATGAAAGGTTAAGAGAATGGACTTAAACTTGTAAACATTACTTCATTGGTTTAGTTTGCTATTTGTGGCATTCTTCAGGAACAACAGTGCTGAAGTTATTGAGTCAGGTAATAAAAGGTTTCAGTCTTTTGTAGGTGAAAATTCTTTTTTCACCTTGGCATTTGGTTATAAAACAGAGTGACCCATGTTAAATTTAAAAATAGCTTGCCGCTACTGGTAATCCTCATTGTTTTGTATTTTTTTGTTTTTATTCTGACATATTCTTGAAAACAAGTCCATAATATTTTGAAAAATGCTTTACAGGCAAGTCATTTAGCAAGTCTGTCTATGCTCCTTCCCATTCATAATTCCATGTGAGAATTAATTGGACGTGCTGTTAAGAGAAGGGAAAAACAGAAATTAACACAAATTTCTCATATTGTAACTCGGAACATTACAATTAGAGAAATCCAGTAAAGGAAAAGTATTACATGACAATCTACACAGACATATATTTGTTTAAAATCCACTTTCTGTACAGTGGGCTACGTTAATGATAAATCCCATTTCTGCCGTGCAAACAGACAGCCCAGGCACCACTGTCTCTGTCTCATAGCCAGTATGCAAATATAACATTACTGTCAGACATTTAATCTGGCTGTCAGGATGTGACTGCTTCACAGGAAATTCGATCAGTACACCATGGCGATTGTTTGGATACGGTTTCCCACAGTTCTGAGCAAATGTCTGAACTGTGGTCAGTGAAAGTGTCTACCCACAAAATGAGAGGCCAAATTAGAAGATTAAGGCAAAATTTACTTCTGCTTTTTTGTTGTGGCTGCCTGTTAAGATTTCACTGGCAAGGCAGCTAGCAGGATGACATCTGACCACATTCTTTTTTAAAATAAAGTACTTTTTAGTTACTGTTGAAAGACAGCGGAATATTTTTCATTCGATGCACTTGCAATAAATTCCTTGACGTTTTTTTAGGTGCCTGTATAATCACTCTGGTTCTGGTATAATCACAGAGTTATCCATCAGACCGCAGAGTGCTTGTACATAAATGCACACGAAGGTGCGCAAAACTCCAGATTGCCTGTCCGTCCACTCCACTATTTGAACTCCAGTTATTGAATCTGGTGTTACTGAACATATGGAAAACTTCCCTAGTTTTTGCTATTCGTTTTCATAATGGCATACCCCCAGCTACCCCATTTCGGAGTTTGCAGAGGCATCGTGATTTATTTGGAATCTTTTGCTCTGACAGAAATGGCAGTGCATCGAGGATATCACCGGCAAATGGCGGATTCAGAAGTGTAAAGGCACCGCGAAGGAGGGTGCAAAGAAGAGGACCAGGAGCCTTCGCTCCAGGGGCTACGACAGCAAGGAGAAGGACTGTGACTGTGGACAGGCAGACTTCAGGGCAACAAGGGCGGATCGCAAAAACCAGAGACAGCTCCCTCAGCCAAACCAAAGTCAGTTGAAAACTCTCATTTACATATCAGCAGCATGAAATAGTAGGGGGGAACATTCCAAGATATTTAGAGGAGCAGGCTTGCTATCTTAAACCAGCTTCTTTTTGAAGGAGGGATGCGAGCCGCTCTTCATTTCTCACGTTTCCGTATTGGGTTTCAAAAAACACGCCACAAAAAAACGGAACAGTTGTAACCGATAAATCCGGCTGCTCCCTCCTGGGAAAGAGAGGCTTGAAAAAGGTGGGAAGGGGACTACCGGACCACTTGGGAGATCAATCGTGATTTGAAATGAATCGCCACTCAGGAGGAGCAGCCAAGAGCTCAGTGACACATGTACAGCTGTTACATCTGAACACACATCACTCACATACATCAAGAGGCTCTTTGTTACACAAACCCTTCCAGCAGGAAGGTACTGGCCACTCTGAGTGAGGAACTTTCATCCTAACCTGCCAGTATGGTGCTGCATGTAAATATTTACAAGAACAGAAAGTATTGTCTCAGACTATATCCCTGTCAGGACTGCTTACTTATTATTTAACTATCTCATATTAAAGTAACTGGGAGGGCCTAATTTTAGGAAGAAACCTTTACTTCAGCTACTGGGTGAGAGAGTGAAACAGTGTCATATGGTACCCAGTAGTCACAAAGGGTCGAATGGTATCTGTGGTCCATAAAACAGGAAAACCCATGGAGCTTGAGATACACGTGTAGGCCATTATTGTGGCCACGAGTATGACCACTCCTAGCACACCAGGATGAAGAAGACTGAGAATCGGTGAGCAGGAGAAAGATAAGGAAATTTCGGAAGGCGGGCAAGATCCAGGGTGACTTTTCTCCAGGAGTTCACCGCTATTCTTTATACAAATAAATAAGATCTGTTCTCAAATGACACAAAATCTAGTTACTGTTTTTCTCAAAACCTGAGCACTTCCTTTGCCTCAAGGAAGTAGGTGTTCTATCTAGATTTTACTAAGAACTGACATATCCAAAAACACATTTCTGAGCTGTTCTTCAACAGACATCTTAGCTCAGCTGGCACTCTTAACTAATACACAATCATGAGTAAACTAATATATGTATAGAAATGTGAGTGAGAAGTTCTTTAGTCGTTCATAGCATTTTTGCATGAAGGGTTTTGTTCGTATACAGTGTATGTTGCATTTCGTCTTTTTTCCTAGGAAAAATAAGCCTTTTAATGAGAATTCTGACATACTATTCTAAAGGAAATATTGTGTGTTAGAAATATCTGTTGGAAAAACACACATTAGCACTTAACATCTATCGAAATGTTTTGCGCAGCTTGCATATTGTTTAAAAAACCAACACATATCGCATGAGATGGTGTGCTGCCATCTAGTGGTTGGAAATACAAATCCCACTTTTACATTGTATTGCAACATTGTGGGCTGTATCTTGTTAATGTGCAAATGCAGTCTCTTTTCTCACAGTAGCGAATGCAGTATATGCGCAAGTTAAATATATTTTTCTTCTCTACAGGGTACAGGCCCCGGTTTGTTCACACTCGTTCCTCAAGGTCCCTGTCTGTAGAATTCGAGGGGCAGATCTACAATATTGACCTCCAGGCTGAGGACAAGCACGGCTTTCACCCCAGGAACATCAGCAGACGTCACCATGAAGTGGAGGGCGAAGGACCACAGATGGACTTTGAAATGGATGGTGATTCTGAGGAGATGTTGGCAGATGACACTAACACCATTGGCTATCCCAATTCGGTCAAAGTTACACACAAGTAAGCTCTGCATCCTGCATCACCTGCCTAGTTTGAAGCTGGATATTGTAGTGTTTCAACAGCTGATCCTCAACAACCCAGTTAAGACCATACTAATGGCATGGCACAAGGCAAGTAAATGGGCTTTGTCCATCATTATTAACTGTGCTGGAGAAAGAGTGTGTCAGTGAGCTCAGTTAGGGAGCTGAGCAGAGCTGGGGGAAAACACACCCATCTATTGAAGTTGCTTAAGAAATAATTGCATGGAATTTAATAATACCACCCCTGTTTTGATTGTCTTAGGCAAGGCATTTTTATCAAATGAACAGGCAAAGGTTCATTCCATTTTAAAAGGTGAAGAAATGTAATAAAAGCTGGAGAAAATAAAGAAGTGGTGTCTTCTTCACACCTGAATAGAATGAACGTTTGTCCGTTCCTTTGCAGCCTATGTGTGCTGACGCAGCTCCTCGGAACATTTTTATCAAGTGCAGTGTAGACGTATAGATTGAACACTCATTTTAATAACTTAGAATTCTTTATAGCCTACAACAATGGTTGGTGGATTTTGCTTTCGGTACAGCAAGAGAACACTTATGGAGTACATACACTATTAAAAAAAATACAAATTCAAATGAAAAGACGAGCACAACACAATCACAATCACGTGCAAATGGAGACATTTATGTTACATTTGACAGTCAGGAACATCAAACAGCTGAAGGGGGGTAGTTCAAAATTCACTGCCACTCTGTGCTGCGCAGCAGGACAGACGGATATGACAGGCCTGCCCCCCTTTCTGCTCATATAACGACCTTCATCTCGGCCTCGCAGGTGCTACATCCTAGTAAATGACACAGTGCACTGTGAGAGGGAGATTTACCAGTCGTCCAGGGCCTGGAAAGACCACAAGAGCTACGTTGACCAAGAGGTATTGCAGCGTTTCCGATACTCGTACCTTCTGAACTGTCTGCTTTGTGAAACGACCATTGACCTGTCCCGTCAAATCTACGTGTAGATTGAAGCGCTTCAAGACAAAATCAAGAATCTGAGGGAAGTGAGGGGCCATCTGAAGCGGAGACGTCCAGACGAGTGTGACTGTAGCAAGAAGAGGTTAGTTCTTTCTAAGTTTTTTTTTTCCTTCCGCCATTTCATCTCTGTGATTCCCCCCTCGTTTTCCGGATTCATTAATGGATATCCACAAGAAATAACTTACCCTTCCTCAAGCGTATCTTGTAGAGAACAAAATTTAACACAGGTTTTTGGAGCCTGATTTCTACGCCTGTGGGATTCCAAAAAAACAATTACATTTCTACTTCTGCTTAATGCCATTTTAAACCTACCTAACCATGCCATAGGTATTGTTAGAATTATTTTTCAAGTGTAAATAGTAACGAGGAGACGCCTGTTCAAAAGGAACTACTGCCTGGTGCAGAGTGTGAAAAATATTACGTCTTTCAACCCTAAAATGTGCTTAATATCTAAATCCTCTTGGGCGAGGTGTAAATCTAGGAATTTTAGTCAGGTTCTGTGTAAAGCTAAGTATTAAGCACAGTTGAAATTTAATTCAGTACGGTAAGATATTACATAGCTCTCAGGATTCCTTAAAATAAACTTTTCTACCTTTCTTGGCTCCACTTCAAAACGTAGTTAAGAGCTGTTCCTTAGTTTTAGAATGGAGCCTATTAAAACTGACCAGACTGTAATCCAGCTATGATTTACATTACAGCTCTTGTACCACTAGAGGACAGCGTTCACTTTTCAGAAGTTTGAGTAAGGATCAGTTTGACAAATATTCCTGAATTCTATATATAAATGATAGAAAATGAGATCATAACTGAATTCTGCAGGCTTCTACAGGATCTGAATAGTCCATTTTTTTTGCTCCAGAAAATAGTCTTATAAAGAGAGACAGACTAGTAGAGACTACACTGCACAATGGTGTCTTAGATTTAGCTAGGCTCCAAAATAGTCAAAAATAATCATGGTTTTCAAATCTTTCAGGCTTCCTCTTTAATCTGAATTAAGTAATTCATTACTGCTAGTTTAAGTTTAGTTACTGCTGGGTATTTTACTCAGTAAAGTAGCAACATAACACCCTTCAACAAACATTAATACAGGGAGTATCACCAGTGTTGGAATGTTTAGGCTGTTTATGAGCCTGAAACCTGTCAGTGTCTTGGAATTTGAGCTCACTTTGCAGTTTCTTTGGAAGGAACACCTCATTCCTTTCAATGAGCTAAGGGATGGTCTCAGGGAGGCTATAAAAGGCTAAAATATCTTAGCAGTGAAGCAGAAGATGTCTTCATAGTTTTCACTAATATTATTACTACCTGCTTCTTGCCATTATTTTCAGTATTTTATCCTGGCTCTTGTGATTAGATTTCTGTTATAAATTAATGTTAAAATTGAGAATAAGTAATACAGCTAATTATAGGGATAATAATATGGTGCTGTGAATTTAATTGAATAAATGCCAGATCACACAGTTATTTGCTTCTTTTGATATGATTCTCACTATAGTTTTTCAAATAGAGTGCCTTACAAACGTATTCAGACTCTTATTGTTTTTAGTATATGCTTTAAAGTCTTGACACTTTGAAGAAGCGATTATTATCTGTTATATACGCAACCTTCTCAACACATGCAAAGCAAACAACAAAAAGAAAGATGTAAATAGATAATTAACGTGGAATTAAAAATTAGTTTAAGTGCTCAACATTACCTTAATGAGCCACACAATTATTTGAGTCTGTCAGTGTGTAATAATATTGGTTCACATGATTTCAGAAGAAATACATCTGTCTGGGCAAGGTCCTTCAGTCATAGTGAACTTCAGGCAAAGATACAAGAGATTAAGACAATAGTGATTAGTCAAAGCTGGTCTGTGTGGCAGATTGTCAAGAAGAATACCATTACTGAAAGAAAAACATCTCAGGTCCTGCAAGGAGTTTGCAACAGATAACATTTAAGTGATATTGCAAACCAAATACATTTAATTTGGCTTAAATGCAAGATTTTTACATTTGTAACACATATAGCATAGTGCATCACTCAGTCAACTCCATGCCTGTTGTCAATGTCAGGCAAGGTGGTGGTGGCATTATGGTATAGTTCTGCCTCTCAACAGCAGGGGCTGGAAAGGCCTGTGAACATAGGTGAAGCAAAGTAAAAGCAAACCTAAAAACCTGTGAAAACAAAATGTAGTGTTTCAGCAGGTCAATGGCTAAAAGCACAAAAAGCTAAACTGGAGTGGCTTAAGAACAAGCAAGTGGATGTTCTTGAATAGCCCAGTCAAAGCCCTGACAACATACGAAATGACTTGAAAACTGCTGTCCCTACTAAGAGATCCCTAAGGAACCTGAGAGAGATTGAGCCAAGACGTTTTGTGATTTCACAAACTGGGATGCTACAGGAGGTTTGAATACTTCTGTAAAGCACTGTAGACACTCTTCATTGAAGGCTGTAAAACTGAGTCTTCTGACAGGAGCTGGTGTAATCTCTTCTGTGCTTGTCTTTCAATAAATACCACAGCTACTATGTGAGAGAGAAAGGACAGAGAAGCAAAGCTGAGAGGCTGAAGAACAAGAACGGTCATCTCCATCCTTTTAAGTGAGTATTGTCTTATTGAAGTGGTTCACAACAACTTGTGAAGTTCCTGTTGCCTGGTTCCTCTTCATTTCAGCCCAGAGCACATGGAGGACTGCAGTGGATATCCCACCCCTGCAACACTCCTGACCTACAATACATCCCTTGGAAACCCTGACCAGTTCATTGTCTCCACTCCTAAGGATATGCCAAAAGCAACTGTTACAGCAACCCGACACAAATTTCTTTTCGTAGAAAAGCAGTTCGGCTGGAGGGGAAATGGTTGTTATCCAATGAAGATATTTGGGGGTTTTGCATTCTAAAATGTTTTCTCAACATTATCAACAGTGAGATTCACGGCAAAATTATATTATAACCCTATTTCTCATTGACAAAAGTACTTGCCTGCCAGTCCTGCAGGAAGCATTGAAATCCATGGGACAACACCTGTAGTATTTGGCAGAGAACAGCCTTTACAGAGTAAATGGATGTAAAAATTTAACACCCAGCCATTTTATAGTACAGGGACATCAAAGAAACATAAGACTTTTATAATATGTATGCAGATAATTATCCCTTTGATAAACACTTCTGCCTGTTCATTAACTTCCTTTAATAGTTATTTATGTTTGGAGGTGCATAGACCTACACATCTTAGGTTTTCAGCCCAAAGGCAGTTTTCAGACTATTTCTAGGAAAAGAAATGAGGAGGATAGAGGTGCTTTGATGTTGTGATTTGTGAGCTAGGATAAAGCCTTAACTTAGCCGCCAATTTCTTCTCTTTCCCCAATCCCATATACTACTTTGGATTTATCTTTTTCAAAATAAATCTCTCTCTCTCACACACACACACACACAGAGACTGTGTGCACGGCCAAGATAAAAAAAAATTGAAATGATATGTAGCTATATTTATTTTTTATACAGCGTGCTACAAAACAATGATATGTAGATGGGATGCATTGTCTTCTTCCGTATTTATGTTAATATCAAATTACAGGGAAAAATAAGACAAGAAAACATTCAAAAATGAACCAAGAACAGTGTTCAGTACATTGCACAGAATTGTAATACAAACGGACTGCAGCAGGAAGCACCAAAACCTATGGCTGATGTGAACCGTGAGAGACAGTATTAGGTAGGATAAAGATCTCTGTTGGTTGTAATGTAATAATGAATCCAGACTACAGTAAAAAACGGAAAAAAGGAAATGACTAAGTAAAATAAGCAGACTTTTTTTTTTCCTTCCTGAGAAAACAGAACTTCAAATAACTCCTAAGGATCTAAGAATAACTTAAATAACAAATGTGATATTGCTGACTGGTTCATTGGACTGGGCTTTAGCACAGAAAAGAAATAAAAAGTAGAGGACAGACAGGTTAACAAAAAACAGGAAGGTGATAATATATTGACATGCCTGATAGTTTTGTTTGTACTATCCCCTATAGTAGCACAACTACATGTCAACAGCTTTGAGATTTATGCTTTTGTTTTAAACCTTTTTTGTCACAGCAACCCATGTAATTAATTTGTAATAAACTGTCCAAGGTTCTAACAGTTACCCTTACAATCCTTCACCATCTGTGGAGGGGAAAACAAAACTTCACTAAAATAATCGGCTTTTATACTCGTCGACAGCATTTTGACTAACCCTGTATATCTACCTGTACATCTACATCTACTGTGTACATGTTTCTGCTATACCTTTTGTTTATACTATCCCCTACTACAAATATGTTTGTACTTTTCCCTATTTACAAAGCACATCTTTACCCAAAGAGCTGTAAGCAAGTGAAAAAAGCAACCTAGCCATGTTATTGAAGCATCTTTTAATAAACAGCTGGATGAGATCCTTGGATCAATTACCTACTAACCACCAAATAGTTTGGTTCAGAAGGACAGAGTGGCCTCTTCGTTCGTAACCGCTCTTACCTTCTTCTCTTAGGGAAGCAGCTCAAGAGGTGGACAGTAAAGTCCAGCTATTTAACGAGATCCGGCGGAAAAAGAAGGAGAGGAAACAAAAGAAGCGTCTGAAGAAGGGCGACGACTGCAGCCTGCCAGGCCTGACCTGTTTCACTCACAACAACGACCACTGGCAGACCGCGCCTTTCTGGAACCGTACGTCCTTTTCGTATCTCGCTCTGGATCTGAAACACCGTTTCTGAGGTTAACTTTGCCTATCTTGCGGGGCGGCTGATCTTTGCGGTGTTGTCGTTCAGCAACGCATCGTTTAACAACATCCGGGGAAAAAGCGAGAACGATGCGGAATGTCTCAAGGTCATATCCGAAGCCTTGTTTTGGGAAATTGTGACCCCTGTTTTCTAACTTTCAATTGCAGTGGGAGCATTTTGCACCTGCACCAGTTCCAACAACAATACCTACTGGTGTCTGCGCACCATTAATGAGACACACAACATCCTCTTCTGTGAGTTTGCCACTGGATTCTTGGAATACTTCGACATGAACAATGATCCCTACCAGGTGAGAGTTCTTCCTCCTTATGTTACTGCAAGTCGCCTCATCCCTGTTTTGACAAAAGTAGTTTTAGTATTTGGTAACTGCATAATGTTATTCCACATTTTATGTCGTTCTGTGGCTGACACCAAAACTACGAAATATACTGTGCACGTTTGTGGGTGGCACAGTGGTAAGAACTGATGTCCCACAGTGCTGTTCAATTCCCAGGGTGCTACTGTGTGGAGTTTGTATGTTCTCCCTGTTTTCTCATGTTCCTCTGGGTGCTCTGGTTTCCTCCCACAGTCCAAAGACATACTGGTACGTTAATTGGCTTCTGGGAAAAGTGGTCCGTGAGTGTGTTTGTGGACTGACGTTCCTTCCAGGGTGTATCCTGTTGCATGATGGGTTAGGCTCCAGCATCCCCCGCTGCCCTGTACTGGATAAAGAGGCTCAGAAAAGGATGAATGGACAGATATAAAAAATACCATTAGGAAATTTTTTCCAGTGTTCCACGAACTCTGATGCATTTCTTTGCACTTCATTGCACTTGAACAGTGCAGTTATGGTTCCGGACTCATAACTGGAAGGTTTTAGGCCCAAATAGGCTGAGCAAGTACCCTGAGCACTATTGACTCAGACTGTTTCAGGAAGAAGCCCAGCCATATACAGTACATGGGGTATAATAATAATAATGCATCTGTATATTTTCACATGGAAATTAACACCTGGTTATTCAGATTTAAAAAAACTGATAGATGACATTAAAAGATCTTAGAACTATGTGCTTGCTTAGTCGTAGCACAACCCGTTTCCCCTCCTGTGAGTCATTGTTGGGTTCTTCCTTTAAATGTCTGTAGCTGACAAATGCTGTTTACACTGTGGAGAGAGATGTTCTAAATCAACTTCATTCACAACTAATGGAGCTGAGAAGCTGCCAGGGTCACAGACAGTGCAACCCCCGACCTAAGGGGCAGGAAACAGGTAATGGATTGATTTTCTTTTGGCATTTGTCTTGTGTTGTGTGAAGTGAAAACTTGGTTTCCCTGGAAAAGCTTGATAGCCCATCAATCGCTCAGTTTATGATATTGGGCTTTTCCAGTTTTCAGATACAATTTCTTTATCAGACTCATTCACCTGCTGTAGTTAAAATATACATAAAACACTCAATTTCACCTCAGTCGTTCAAATAAAGTTCTTCCCAGTCTGTGGCAATGTTTTGAGGTCTGAACATATCTATGTTAATGATAAATATCCATTATAACTGCAGAAAACAGATTAGATGCCAATGACCATGCATAACAAGACAGAAAACTGGGAATTATTAACACATAAATTTGCATGTGAAAGCTTTTTATGTGAATGCTAAAAAGGTTAAATTGTGCATGTCATAATTCTGAATTATATGCCTTCCAACAAATCAAATCCAATGTTTGAGGTATGCATGAAGGTTTAATGGGCCTAAACAAATGAAAATAAAAAACAGCAAGCCCCACCTTTTTTATTGTTAAAAAGATCATTCTACTACAAGTATTCTTCTTGGCAGAAGTTAATACTTCTTCAACAGTCTGTTAAACATTAATGAACATTAACTTGTGCCAAAGCCTTAACATTTTACTCACTCAGTCTGGAGATAACACTATATTTTTTATTGATCTAGCTCCATAGAGAATGGAATTTACATCCTACCCCAATCTACTGCCTTGTCCAAACCCTGTCCCTCTTTACTCTTCTCTTTGATCCTTCAAATATTTAACCAAGTGCATTTCTCTTTAGGAACTAGAAGCTGTGCATGAAGAACCAGTTCGAATGTTTTTTTTTACTGATTTAGGCATTAATATAAAATTGCTCTTATTTTCCTAATCAGGAAATAAAGATGGAGGAAGCTATGATCCACACAGGTATCCCTACTTTTTGTTTTCTTCAGTGGCTTTCCAATAACTGCATGAGCCAGTCCATTTCCACTAATATTTCATGACGCATTGAGCTAAAATTGTGATGCATGCTGGTTTGATCTAACAAGTATTTAACCATCTGTTACAGACCGGGTGTTTTTATTTTAAACCTCTGTTGCTGGCACAAAAGACTAGAACCTTTTATTTTAAACACCATTTAATGCAGCACTGTTTTTACTGACAGTTTATCATTTTTCCATTTACACATTATTAAATTATAATGCTTTTGTCATTTATAGCATTCGGTCACTTCTCGGAAGCACCTCATTAATTGTCATTAGTTTTAGAGGATCGAGTGTATCATTTTTAATTTGAATTCATCTTTCATTGAGAGTAAACATTTTGCATGCAGTTAGGATGTCATGTTTCTTTTGATTATGCTATTTTTGTATCAATTCCAAAGGAAACCAAATCAGATAGTCTGAAGAGCAGGTAACATATAACTAAAGAAGACTGAAACTTGTAATAATACAGTAATAATACTCCATGCCATTGAAAAATACAGAAATAAACTTCCCAGTGGTCAGACATAAAGTAGCTGCTCATATATGAAAACAATAATGGGTGTAGCTAAATTATAACCTGCCACTGCCTTTGCAGGAAAAACAAAGACACATTGTTTGCACAAAACGCTATTTCTGTATAAGCATTCATTTAAAAATATATTTAATTGTTCTTTTTAGATTTTTCATTTGAAAATAATTTGTACAGAACTGACAATTGATTGAAGTATCTCTTTGTAATTTTTCACACTTAGTTTAGATATGCTTTTGAATCTGCATTTTAATCATGAGTGTTTCCTTTCTGAGAAGTCATTTTTCATCCTTTTAATTTTTTGACAGCTGACAAACGTATTTTGCTCAGACATAGCGAATGAAATGAAAGTGAATGCAGAATGGTTAGAGATAACTAGTGGAAGGGATAACCAGTCCATAGAGTGGTTGGCAAAGGAGAACAAAACTTTGCTACACAATGAAGTTATAATATGATGGAAAAACTGCATAGCAACCTGACCTCGAAAATTACTTTGCTGTGAAAAACTTTTAGAGTTTCGGAGTTTACAATCGCTGTTTTATTATTTTTTTAATGGAAATAAATATTCTAACTTTGTGGTTGGTTGCAGTCAGGCCACATTATATACTAATGAACTGTAATGACATACTGTATATGTCTGAGATAGGGAGGTCCAATAATGTATTGTGCATGTATGCTATACAAGCTTATGTGGGACTTTCACCTAGTGTTAACAGGCTAATTTTCGAAAATCACTGTTGTAGGGTACCTGTTCCAACCAACAGTGCACAGTCATTGGCACAGTGAGTACATCTGTGACTCTGGTAGCAATACTGGTAATCTGTTCCAACTCCTGAAAACAAACTAAAAGTAACAGAGATCCTGTGGTCCTAGATCTAGTGACAATGAATATCTATGGCCATCTGAAAGCTGTTTGGTTGATATCATATTAGGTAACTGCTGGCAATGGATGTTCCTGGATGTTCTGTCATGGTTGTTCATACTATATATTTTCCCAGAGAAAATATTATTCAATTAGGCCAATCTATGAAGACATCCTCACCCAGGGGAAAATTCTACTTCTATCATTTTGTTTCACCCACCTCCTGAATCTGGGGATGGTAACATTAGGTTGCGTATCTGAGGTTGTCTTGTCTCTTGCTAACATGTAAAATCTCACAGATGTCTCGTAGTGGTAGGGGAGCCCTCATCCAGAGGCCTGATTTTGTGTCTCTGGTCTCATGTTGCTTTGTAAGGTGAGCTTTCTCCACTCAGATGCCTGTAAGGAATGGGTGTGCACATTCCTTTCATTAACACGTGGCAGATGATCCTTCCACAGGATTGTGGAAGAGGTATATCTGTAAGCAAGGCTGCCTCTTTTTCCCCACAGTGACTGAAAGCATCACAGCATCAACACGGTCACATTTATTGTGACTATCGCACAAAAAGCGAAGCAGCTATTGAACGGGCCAGTCCAGTCCATAGAATAGAAAGTGCAATCTCTCTCTAAACCCGGTTGAAAGGATTTCTCATGTTACACATGGACATAACAAGACATAACAAGTTTTTTCTGAATGAACACAGTTATATTTCCGCTTGAATTACAGTGAGCAGCTGTTGACCTTTCTGTCCTTTTTTTGACTTTTTCCATTTCTGATAACCTGCTTACCAGGCTACAGCAGCATCGAAAGTGGTCAAAGTTGAGGAGGCCAAGTTTTTCATTCGCGTGAGTTGCTTAGCCAACGTTACAATTGACATTACTATTTTTATCTCCACACGGTATCTAAGGTGTTTTATCTTCTTTTTTTTTAATCTGCATGTATACACTGCTATGCAAAAGTCTAATACATCTTTGGCACAATCAGGGGTTACAATATACAGTATCAAAATGAGTATCAGCAATTAACTGCTGTTATGTATTATTCTAACAATTTGCTGTTAATTGCTGCTAATCAATAATCAATAAATAAGTAATCAATACATTCACATTGATCAGTTGCAACTCCTTTGCATTTATAAATGAACTGACTCATTTTCAGATGATCCTCATCATTAATATCAACTCTAAACATCCTTAAAGCTAAAAGGATGTTAACAAAATACATATTTATCAGAATTCAATTTAAGCTTAAAATACAATTACCACAATTTCAGTGCAAGTCATTCATAGTGTTGTGTTTCTGCACAAAGAAGAAAAAACATTCTGTGAAAAGAGCAGAAACATGCAAAACATTTGCACAGCAGTGTAAATAAATCACATATATGTATAAGTAAGTCTGTATTTTTTCCATTTTAGCCTTTTCTCAATTTGCTTACATTTTATTAAAGATGAAATCATCCCGGACTTCATTATTTAAAAAAAAAATACCTCTTGACTAGATTAGTGATTTGAAAACAAAACAGCAATATAAAATGAAATTAAACACCTCTGGCTTAGCTCTTTCAGGTGATTTCATCTTTACCTTTTGAGGGTTCTTCTTTATCTGTGCTCTTGGTGCATATCATGCAGTGTTGTGTGTGTTTTTATTTTAAATTTTGCCATCCTTCCTGAATTCAAGGAAAGGTGAGAATGATCATGGCTTTGTGTAGGTTTAATAATCTGGTACTTCCAAACATTAGCAGACATGAAAGCCCCCCTGAGAAAAAAAAACAAAGTAATTATTTGGTGAGCTCCTCTTTCTTTTCAGGGGGTACAATGGAAGATCTGATTTGTAGCTGTGAGCCAAGGCAGCTCGTTTTGAGCCTCAGAGTTCTGAAGACGCTGGAGGTTAATCTGGTAGCTCTTTAACATTTTCCCCTCTGAAAGCAGACTCTCAATCCACATCTCCTTATCTTAGCCCTGTGCACTGTTTCATTTCTCAGTGCTCAGATGTTGCGCATTTAAAATAGTCGGCTGCAACCTATAAGAATTCTTACATTCGTGGATGTGAAGTGGGCAACGTTGTGACTCAATGGGGCCAAGAATTGGGTGGAGCCACCACTGCCTTTTTTGTCACACAGTGGAAAGAAGCCTTCGAATTCCCCGTTATTCTCTGAAATGAATTAACTGTTGCTCTGTAGTTGGAACAACAGAATATTCGGTTTTGGATGATCTTCGTACCATTATGGTGGCTCAGGTCCAAACAGTTGTTTCATTCTTTGTCGGTTCATGAGCCAGCAGTGAGGATGCTTTGGATACTGAAACCAGCACAAAAAGTAGAATTCAAAATAATTTAGCAGGCAGGTTATGATTTGCACCTTCTTTGCAGGGTGTAATCTTCATCGCTTGCATTTGGTCACAGTGCAAAATGAACACGGCGAAGAGTACACGGTCTGACACAGTGCTGCAGGCTGGCTTGAAAACAGACGAAAAGCTATAAGTATAAGCCATTGGCTTGACACTTCCTAGTGCTTTGTATAGCATGTTTTAGAGGATTTGTAGGTGTGCTGTTTACTGCTGTTTTACCTTCTTATATCAGTCCTCAGCAGTGCTCTGAAAAAAATCTCTCTTTTGTAGTGGGTCAGATGAGTTACAGGGCTCATTGAGGAGAGTCCTGAATCCCTTCAGAAAAGGGCTCTCCATGTTCTCATTTTCCTCCTTTGATAGTGTTTCCTTTGGCAAACCATTGTCTCTTTTTTTTCCAGATCCACCTGTTCTTTTTTGCTTATCAGTTCATCCTTTTCGAATCTGCCAATAATGCATTTTCCCTCACTTATTTTTAAGAAGCTCCAGGCCACCTCTGCAAACGTTGTACTAGTCAAAGGTTTTCCTGAATACTCAGTCTTTTTGGAATTTTCTAAAAAGACTGATGTTCCTGTGGGAATGCCGATGGGTTATCAAGACCTTTGATTAAACAGTGTGCTCTTTACAGTTTAAATTTGTGTTCATAAAGAACGGGTCTAAATAACAGAAGATACTACATTTGTAAAAAACTCAATTGACACATTGTGGTCATATTGTTTCTGATATGTATTAATATTGCATTAATCTGAGACTGCTGTTCAATTGTCTTAGCATACAGTTTCTTCCTCAAAAACATACGTACAGAAATGTATGTGGGTTTGATATTTCAGTGCTGGCAGATGGGATGTCTAATCAAGTCTTGATCCCATAGAGGGTGCATGACTGCATGCGATTCAATTAAAGGAAAATATCCAAGAGCGATTTGCTCTGACATGCATTTTACATGCATTCACAGACATTTCTTTATCCTTTGTTTAACCTGTAGCGCACAGCCACTATGGAATGGACGAAAAGGCTAAGTTGCCCAACTTCACCGATGACGTCAACTGGCAAGGACTTGAAGATATGTACAGTGTGAACGAGAGCCTGTATGAGTACAGAAACAATTATAGTCTGAGCCTGGACGACTGGACTAATTTTTGGAAGGATGTAGATAGTATGTTTGCACTGCTGAGCAACTTTGATGAACAAAACACAACTAAAAAGCCTGAAACCCTTAACGAGTCTGCCTCAGGGGACGAGCCTCTCACGGACTCGCTGGAGGACGAAGCCAGCGGTGCAGCTTCACTTGGGGTGGGCGCGCAGCCTGGTGCTGCCACAGCGCCCCCCACCGCAGTTGATCCGGCATCGAGGCCTCCCGAGAAGAAACTTGAATCCCGTAACGAGATACCGGAGAAACTCCACGCCGACCCAGAGCCCCGGAGCGACGCCCCAAAGGAAACGTGGGCGCAGCAGCTGGAAGAAGGCCTGGATGGAGACGGGCTCATTTTCAGCGGGAACGGCTTCACCGAGATCGAGACGAGGCACGACCTCCTGCTGCGCTCGGCCTCCAGCCTGCCGTTCGACCTTGCCCCGCCCAAGGAAGAGGACAAGGACGACAATTTCGAGGCCCAAGGTTATCTTCTGGTGGAGCCGAACTCTCCCATCCTACAGCGGACAGTGAACTATACTGCTCAGGTGACCACTCCTGGTCCCATCCAGCAGAACACTGTGCAGAGTAGGAGTCAAGAAAGCCCGACGGAGCTGCAGAGTTCTGATATCCTTGGGTCAGAAGGTAGCGGCTCACCCTCTTCTCCCTTCAACTGAATAAACTGAAAGCAGGACACTCGGATGAAAGACACTGTAAAGCCACAACAACAACATGGAACACATGTCAGTGCAGGACAGGTCTTCTCATCCTCGAATCCGAGTTAGAATTTATTACTATATGATTATTTTTATACAGGTGCTTTTGGTAATTAGACATCAGTGTTAAGTTTTATGAAACTGAAAAACAAAAGAAATGCAGCTGTACTTAAATGCTGAAATTTAATTTTTAAATGCCAAGTGGATAATTGCATCCCAAGTGTTTTTTTTATAATATATATATTTTGTATCAAACATAGGTCATATAAATGGTTAAACCATTGCAGTGCACTTCCATAATAACAACCACTGACAATTGTGATTCCAACAGTTTTCAATGAAACTCTAATGCACTTTTAACATTTGACCCTTTTCACAGTTGTCCCTGCTGCCTTTCTTAGAATTGTCTTGTTGGTTTTTTTATTTTGTTTTTCACTTCCAGAGATTTTGGCCATAACACAAAGGTAACAACATTATTTGATATTCGCTGCATTGAATAAAGTTTGATTAGAAAAATATTTTATGTGAAAGCTGATTAGCACAGTTCACTTGTGTGCAAAGAACCAGTTTGCTGGTTTTTGAAAATGTACCACAACTTTGATGAATAATTCTGAATAGTTACACCCTTTAACCATTTAAAATGGATCCTGGTTTACTGACAGCAGGTAGTGTATGGGACCGCAAATCTATGCTGCCTGTAATTTGAAAATTAACCTCTTTATGTTTCACTTTATCAAAGGTCTAAAAATTCAAATATAAAATGTTGTATGTACAATGTGTGTCCATTTCTGTTGTTGGTTGTACTGAAATCTCTTATCAAATTAGCTAGCAACAACTAATATTTCTAAATCCATGTTATCTCCTGAGATACTATCATACAATTGATCCTCTAGTTTAGTTCTAATTATTGTTGTGTGTAATCTCACATGTAGCGTAAATCAGATTTATTGGTCTTTAATTACCTGGTTCAGTTTTCTCACCCTTATCGATGGGTAGTACAAAATCAATTCTCCAGTCCCGGGATACTACACCTGTCTTAATGAACTGTTGGAAGACTTGGGTCAATGAATACTTCTGAATACTTGACCAAGGGGAGGGAACATCCCAGAGTCACACATGCGCAAGTTACATCAAACATGACCCCAAAAAAAGATAAATTGCAGCACACATTACTTGGATCAGACACGAGTGAGTGAGCATAAACACCTTTCTGCTTCAGACCCTCCCAAAGCAGTGAATCCCCGGGCTAGCAAAGGAACAGACAGACAGCATGTTCCAGCTCCAGCCCAAGGGTGCCAAAGTCTCGCTGCCGAGCATCAGGGGGCAAACAGCCACTGCCACAATATGCTTCATTTGTACAAGGAAGCTAAAACTCACAATATAATGCAGCTAATTGTGTCTGTTCATTCATGAGATCAGTTTATTTGCCATATAAAATTTCTTGTATTAGGAATTTGTGTTTTCGCATACCCCAACTTGCTCTCCATGAGACACACCGACAGGGAGAGGAGCCTGGGGTCAGAGCGCAGGGTCAGCAATTTATACGGTGCCCCTGGAGTAGCTGGGGTTAAGGGCCTTGCTCAGGGGCCCAACGGAGTAGGATTCCTCTGCCGGCCGCGGGATATGAACCGGCAACCTTCCAGCCAGAGACGCAGATCAAACCAGTTCATAGATGGGATTATTAGGAAACCATGATTGGTAAAGGCCAGGAGGAAATTGGGCCAGGACTCCTTACCTTTTTTGTACCAGGGACCATTTCCCTATTGTCCTCGTCATCAAGCGTACCTTTAACCTTAGAGTAACACGTGAGATGTACAATAGAAAACTACTAACTGCGGAGCTAAATTTATTACATAATCATGGTCTTTAAAATGTACTTCTCATCTCACATTGTGGAATTCTTCACAGGACAAAATTAATTTGGGAAAAGAAGTTTAGTCTTTGACAGGAGGAGTCACAGTCGCTGTCCTTCCACAGCTCTGAAAGAGAATAAGGATGTACAGTATATCAAGTACCTAAAACATTTGGAAGCAGTGTTCAAAATTATTATTCTGAGCAGTAATGAGAGATTTACAGCTTTTTAAAACTTTATTGAAATAAATACAATATTAACAAAAAACAAAGGAAAATAAAAAAGAAATCTACAGACTACCTAAAAATAATCCACATGAAAAAAACAACATTCAAGCAATTGTCTCTTTCTGTGCATCACAGTTACACCACAGACACTGACAGTAGTAAAGAGGAGGTTGCTGCAGTAGACAGCACACTTTGTGGCATCTCTTTCTATGCTTCTGGAGAGTTGCTTTCACTTGGTGATAAGAGGTATGTGGTTGTAATAAATGCCCATTTTTTAACAAAAGAAAAGTTTAACCATTCTTTGCTCACCATTCCATGAGAATTAAAAAAAGCAGCTAAACCACAAAAAAGCATAACCCTCTTCACCAGCTCACCCAGCTGTCCCCTCAGAAAGACAGGTTTTGAAAATCCAATTTAAAACCAATTCAAGCTAAGCGTCTTTTTACAAGACGTTAGCAAGAATAACCCAATCTCTTAAATGTTACAATGAATGGTCTTAAAGTAGTATCAACATAACATTTTATGAATTATGAAAGTATGTAAGGCAGATACTGAAAAAGTAAAAAGGTTTTTACAGTAATACATACTTATCCCCTATTATTCAGCCAGAATGTTATAATAAATACTGCTATTATTGTTGTCTGCATTTACATTTTATTTCGGTGTACGAATTAAACCTTGTTTTCTAACATATGTAAAATACACATTTCAAAATTCATGTGACTTACAATGCTCTAAAACATTATTAGCTGCTTAAAGTTGCTAAAGAGCAAGGTACTACAGCCAGTCATTTTATGCAATTTTTGATTAGGAACGATTCCGAGTCAAACTCCGGTCTAAAGATAAAAAAGATATGTTTTATTGCGTTGTGGTCATCATCCAATCAGAGTGGTGCATGAATACATAAAACCAATGACTGATGGGAGACACTACTGTTAAAGCCACTGCCAGAGCTTGTATTTACATTCAGCAACATTCTGGCCTGTTCTAAAAAAGAAAAAGAGACTGTTAACTGCTTATAAAGTTAACTGTCCTATTCAGACACCTGCAATGTGAAAATTGTGCACTGTGTATTATATATTTGGAATACATAGAAGTGGAACCACAGCACAATACCGTGGACAATGATAGTCAATAACAGGGGTTATTGACTATAGCAAGAGTTCTGGCAGTTGATGTTATGTATTGTGATGTCTTATGGGACCAGATTCTTTGTTCTGTATGCAACACAGGTCATTGCTACACAGTGTAGCTTTTAATGCACAGCAGCCTGAATAGGTAACTTCATAAGCACATCTCAAACATCTGTCACCGTTTCAAAACACCTATATAACGTACACCTTGGAGGTGAGGGGAGCAAAACTCTGAACACATGCCTGTACCAGAGTCGCAGGCTGTAACACAAGGAAACATCTCTTCCTTCACCTCAAAACCAGAAAGCAAAAACAAAAATTCTTGGTTTTATCATGGTCTCATGGTTTTCAAGACAACAAAACTTAAGCATGTTTCTCATGGGACCCCTATTTCTTTGAACTGCCTTTAGGCAATTACTACGGCCATTTAAAGCTGTTGTTTCATCCAATGGAAATATTTCAAATTAAATTCCTACATTAAATAACGATAATGTGATAGGCTTTACTGAATTACTGAACTGGTAGGCGGCACACATATGTTGTACGGACATACATACTGGAAGATCAATTTAGCTGTGTCTTGATTCTGAAGTAATAGCTGGTTATTTTCACTAACCAGTGTCACATTCCGTAAAATTCACAGTTTCAACAGTTCCCTGTAAGATACATAATTAATGTTTCAAGTAGGACAAACCTCTAATTTTTGGTTGCTGCACATAATTAAGCACTTATTTATATAAGTTATATAAAAAGTTAGTGCTGAAGAAATTCTTTGCCCACTCAGAAACCAGAAAAAATAGAAACTACTTCATACTCTAAAGACTTTAGTTAAAACTCTATATTCACATTGGCATTCAGACGTGATTTTTACGCTGAAGAGAGAAATGTTTCCGGAACTTTATTGTACACAACTTCAAGCCCAGGCTACTTTTCTTTTAGAGGGATTAAAGTTACTGCACATGCTCAGTAGTACTTTTCTGTTATCTAATGCTGACTTGGAAAGTTTCCTAAATACTGTTAAAAATTGTATTTTTTTTAAAGCAGAACTTGATTATTTAAGTATGTAATATTCTGAAAATACTAAGACCTAGCTAAATCTATGACGGCAAACTACTCATGCTCAGTGTCCTGTGGAGACAGGCTAGGCTACTGACTATACCATTTTTCATAGTGCTGACAAAGTATGCAATTCTGCTGCTGTAAAGCTTGGACCTGTAACACTGTAATAAATGTCACAAGGAGAAGACTCCAGATCCAGCCTGTGTGATGAGGAGCTATGAGGTACCCAAGGAGTTTACTCGTTTAGGATCGACAAGGCTCTGCAGCAATACTTTTGGATGGGCCCTGTCACCAATAAGCAGCACAGCAGACAACACTGACTCATTCACAGCAAATAGCAGTGTTTTGTAATAGGGAAGCTTCTTCCCCCAAATTAGATTTTCCCTGCCATTGCAGCCTCGAAACTGTACACATTTCAGTCCCTGCTTGGTACATCTACATAACTGTACAGTACAGAATGGTGAGAACCACAAAGACAGCAGTATACTGTTTTACTGTCCACTTTTTTGTATTTGGAATAAACAACAGATAATCATTGCAACACTTTTTACCTGCTTAATTCAGGACACCATACACTATGTTTCCAGGTGAATCTTGATATTGTGGCTAACTGGCCTTGTAACATCAGTAGCTGACTATATTGCTAACATATGCTGTGTTAGCCTGGAGAGCTTGAGGCACTGTTACAATGTTTGTCCAAACTGAGCAAACATAAGAGTTTCGTACCCTGAATGAACAGCCCAGTGCATTCCAAGTCACTGAAGCCCCCAGCACTGGAAACAGAGGAAAGGGGTTTTTAAAAATAACTACAAATACTCTGTACCTGTGCTAACTAAAAAAGAATATCAGACAGAACTTCAGAAGGAGTGGGTTAGCGACACAGAATTGGGTGCAATTCAGCAAAGTTGAGACTAGAAGGAAAAATGGAAATTTTGACGGTACAAGAAAAAAAATTGCATAGTACATATTTTCATTTGTGCTTGCTAAGGAGCTGTGTTCTCACCTTAGCCTAATTCAATTGTGTTCGTTTTATGGTGATATGTACTACAAAATCTACGGATGAATATGTAAGAACGCAAATTTTCCACATAGCACCACATTATATAACTTCTAAGTACAGGTACATTTTTATTTGGAAACAAAATGTATAGTTATGCTTTAAGGATATGCGCACAATATGTGACTACGGGGTTACAGATTCTCGCCTCTAGTTTCACTCCAAGAAGGAAAAAGGTTTTTTTTTTTAAAAAGCGCACTGCTCACAACCGCAATAAAGAAACCCCAAAAAAAAAATAAAACTCAAAAGGATAGGAAGAGAAAACCAGAAAGCGAAGTCACGTTCATTGTTGTGAGGTATCCAGCCCTCGATCGGTGTGGTGTCTGCGCGTGTGTTAATGGATGTCCTGTCTCAATACTGCTCAGCGTATGACTGGTGTGAGTGACCTGACGAAGACAAAGGCACGGGTTTTTTTTTTTTACACTCTTTTTAAGCATTCCCAGGGCACCAAAGTACACCGCAGATCCCTAAAGAGGGACTTTCGGCACTCTACATTTCGGCAGCGGACTGCTCCAGTGCGCTTCCTTTGGACATTATTGCTTCCAGGGAGCGGTCGGGGCAGCTCTGGCTACTCCGCCCCCGGTTCAGTGCGACCGCCGCGGGCTGCTCGCCCCGGGAGTTGAAGGCGGGGCAGGAGCGCGTCCGTGCATAGTTGTGCTGGCCCCCCGCGGTGCAGACGAGCTCGCTGACGGTGCTCACTGGCAAAGCCCGGGGCCTCCACCGCTGCAGCCTGTCCTCCTTGCACTTGATGGAGTACCACGTCAGGAAGATGAAGACGAAGCCCACGAACTTGAGGCTGGCCGCCAGCCCGAAGTAGACGAAGCGGAAGGAGGTGACGTCGTACTCCCAGCAGGAGCCGTGCACGCCGCAGTCCTGCTGCCAGAGCATGCAGGTGGTGTCGATGACCGCGCCGAAGTAAATGGGCGTCGGAATGTAAGCTGACGGGAAGAAGGAGAGAAATATGAGGCTCCTGTCCTGCACCAGGCGCATGACCTAAACCGGCTCGCTCTGGCTAGGACGTGCGATTCTCCAAAACCATGAGGCAAAAAAGAAGCAATGATCCCAAAACCCCGACAAGTTGAAGGGTATGGTTAGGTTAAGGTAAACCATATTTAAGGTACAACCCCCCCCCCCCCCAAAAAAAATGTCTCATGGACAGAAGACGTTCTGTCCCTTCTCATTTTTCATATAATCGACTAAATAATGACAGTAACAAGTCAAAAACAACCCTTTTTAGATCTAGGGAAAGCACTGCCTTGTCCTGTCAGTGTTTTGACTCATTAAAAAGAATTAATTTCCTATTTTCAAAGCTCAGACTGAACAACTTCGTTCTATGTGGAACAATGTGGCTGCCCAGGTTCCAAACTGCGACTGTTCTCCCAAGGTGTATGACACAGGCTAAGAGCGGTCTCCTTCCCTGTATAAATCAGGGGTTTTCAACGGCTATAGAGGCCCATACTCCTGCTGGTTTTCATTCCAGCTCAGCCTAATTACCTCATTGAAGCCTGCACTGAATTAAGAGGCTACTTGATTGTAACATTTGCAAGTATTGTTTTTCCACAATTTTAGGAGTTTGGGGGTTTCATGTTGGTTAAGAAATCCAATAGTCACTTAGAGGCTAGCTCTAGCAGGTTTAATACCTGAAAACAGTCACACAGTTTAAATGAATCCTGTGATTAAGACAATTACAAACTCAATGGTGTAGCTGACAACTTGGCTGGAACAAAAACCGACAGGTGTGTGGGTCTCCAGGACCAGGATCAGGATTGGGAACCCTCTCTCTAAACCATATACAAATCAGGGTATAAACCCTGTAAAAACGTCCAATTGACATGTTGTCCTTTCTGATTTAGCATATAATTGACTACATAATGACACCAGTGAGACAAAAGGAGTTTTAAAGATCGAGGAAAACAACTGTCTTGTCCTGTCAATGTTTTAACTCTAAAAAAGCAGTTCATTTCATACTCTTCAAACCTCATACAAATAGCTCAACTCTGTGTAATACCAATATTCACCATTAGATGGCGCAGGTTCACCACACTGTATAGTCCCGCAATAATTCACTTGGGATGTACTGCGACTCACCAAGAGTTCTTAGAAGAACAAACTGCATTCCCAGTGCAAATGGTCTCTCCTGCTCATCTACTGACCTGGAAAATGGAAAATATGAGATGGATTTATTATTTATATAGGCCTGTAGAGCCTAGATACAGGATATAGATACCAATATGTGCCAATATGTGCATTAATAAAATCCGTGTCCACCAGTGAATATTCTGACAAACTAAGGCACCAATTGCAACATTACTGTACTTTTATTCGACTAAAATCCCAGATAAACTGTATCTGCTTAATTTAGATAACAGATATGCATTGTTTAAACTTTACTCGTAACAGTGTAGGAGTATAGCACAATAAAGGGTACTAAAAACATGCACTTGAGAATGCCTAGAAATACAAAAACATCAAACAGTGGAAAGTAAAACACGCTGTGGGTTAGAATAAAATGTTAAAATATGGACCATTTTCCTATCTTTACCAGCCTTAATACCGCAACGTATATATATGTAAAGCTAACAGTATATGACAAAGTCAATATAATAGCTAGAGTAGTTCAATTTGCTGCGACCTCCATTGTGGTTATGGCGTCTCTGGGTGCAAACAGAATATAAAAACAATCAAAACTGATAGACAAGGTAGGCCTGCAGACAAATAGAAATTCTCCTCCAAACTCTGGCCCCTTCTTAATAGCTATTCTAGACAACGTTTAATTTAAACCCAGGTACTCTCCTGTCTAGACTATCACAGCTCCCTCCTGGCTAGCCTCTGTGCTTAATCTTCTCCTTATTCCAGGATCTCCACTGGCTCCCTGTTATCGCCTCCATGTGACTCAAAACCTTAGCTGTCACCTAATACTGCTCCTTCCTGTCGTCAGTCTGTTATCTCACCCTTCTGCTACTCTTTCTGTACCTCCATTTCCACAACCACTCATTCCTCACCCTCCGCTCTACAACCTTGGCCCCTCTGTCTTAAACCATTCAGCATCTCCTCAAGAATCATCTGATTGGACAGCAGCTTAACATTTCTAAAGATGATTGTTTTTTGTTCTTTCCATATGTAAACTACTGTACACATACATAGTGCCTTGCAAAAGTATTCACGCTCTTCCACTGATGTTGTTGAATTGCAGATGTATATGGAATTTTTTTAATGAGTATATTTAATCAAAACCCAAATGTGCAAACTGAACGCTTTTAGGAGTAAAAGAAGTTAAAGGTCAGCAAAAAATCAAAAGGAAAAATCAAAACCTCAAACCCAGTTATTCTATTATCATCACTCCCTTTGATATGGCAAACCTAAATGAGTTCAGGTGCCTAAAATCCCTTTGACAAGTCACACAGTTAGTGGTAGTGCTTGTGTCTATGCAATACGGATTCCCATTATTTCAGAATAAATGCACCTGTCTCTGTAGGGTGCCTCAGTCAGGAGGTGAATTTCAAGCAAAAAAGTCATCCATGAAGAAAGAGGACTATTCAAAACAACTGAGGGAAAGAACAGCACAGAACAGTAGAAAGGGATAATAATTTTCAAGACAAGCCATATCCCTTAGAACATGGTGAAGTCAATCATTAAGAGAAAGATGTACCACACCACCCAGACACTGGCTAGGTCAGGCTGCTCCTTCAAATGGAACCCCCAGGCAAGATGGAGACTGGTTAGGGATGCCAATGGCAGCTTTGAAAGACCTAGAGTTCAAAGGCTTAGATGGGAGAAAATGCCCATAAGTCAGCAATATCCCACTCTATACACAAAGCTGGCCTGAATGGCAGTAACAAAGCTTTGAAGTGACACAGCAACATGAGGCAAAAAGGTTTTGTGATCAGCTTGTCAATATATTAGCCATAGTACTTGAACTGAATTGCCAAGTGAGGTTATAGGTCTGCTTCTCACTGAAAAGGATTGATGAGAAAATGGGCAGAGCAACGTAAAGGCAAATCTGTTCAGTCTGCTAAAGACTGACTTTTCAGCAGGAACATAGCTCAAAGCTCAAGGACAAAGCTACAACTGAGTGGTTAAGCAGAAGACGGTCAATACCCTTGAGTGACTGAAAACTGCTGTCCATCAATGATTCTCAACAACTTGACAGAGTTTGAGCAAGGCTGCAACGGAGAATGGGTGATTATTTAACTATTGTGCACAGTTGGTAAGATTCTCTGGTTAAGAGATTGATCCAAGAAGACTCGAAGCTGTACTGAGATGGGACATCATTTGGAAGGACAGATACCCTTTCAAGGCACTGTATATCGCACATCGACCTGGATAAGGGCATCTGCCAAGCAAAACAACCTGTACAGACCGATATCACAGCTCCTTACCTGAGTGTTACA
Organism: Atractosteus spatula; assembly: GCF_055471065.1. NCBI lineage: Eukaryota > Metazoa > Chordata > Actinopteri > Semionotiformes > Lepisosteidae > Atractosteus > Atractosteus spatula. The sequence continues at coordinate 8,443,810 of NC_142711.1, read as the reverse complement.
ATGATTGCCGACGGCTGCGCACAAGCAGTAATGAGAGTGACGATGAAGAGGAATATGAGGAAGGGGATGAGCGTGTTGCAGGTGCGATCACACTTCCCCGACACAGCATAGCCATTCTCGTTCAGGTAGGTTTTCACGATGACCAGCTGCAGCTGGCTGCGCTGCCCCGCGGTGGGGGGAGTGATGACCTGCCTGCTCTGCACACAAGCGCAGTCTGTGTAGTTCCTGATCTGCACACAGGGAGAGGAGGGCCACATTCAATTCAATTCAATTCAACTTTATTGTCATTAAACTTACACAGGTGCATAGTATAATGAAAAGTGTTTCTCATTAGTCACTCAGGTGCAGTATATAAATAGGACAGAAGATGAGACAATAGACAGTTACACAATAGCAATAACAGTAACAACATGTAATAACATAACATAAATAACATGTAATCGAAAACTGTGCAAAATTCCGCAAACAGAGAAAATTTAACAGGACAAAAACAGTGCAAGGTAATTCTTGGAACAGTGCAAAAAAAAAAAAAAAAAAAAAAAAAAAGGATAGTATGGTTAAAAGTAGTATGGTTAATTAATAAATATTAAATATTATTATGCCTGTTACAATTTTACTGGGCTATCGAGGGGACAGTACAATTTTGGCTTACATGTGTGTGTGGTGGTGTAGGAGTACAGTGGTTGTGGGTACAGGAGGATGTTAGGAGAGATCATAATAAGGTGGAAGGGAGTGGGGGCGTCACCAACTTGACAGCTCTGGGGAAGAAGCTATTTTGGAGTCTAGTTGTGTGTGACTGGAGTGACCGGAACCTTCTGCCAGATGGTAGGGGAACAAACAAGTTATGACCAGGGTGAGTGGGGTCAGACATAATTTTGGTGGCTTTTTTCAGACTCCTGGTGTTGTATATTTCCTGGATGGATGGTAAGGCACTGCCGATGATGTGTTGGGCAGTTTTGACTACCCGCTGTAGTGCCTTACGGTCGGATGCAGTGCAGTTGCCATACCAGACTGTGATGCAGCTGGTCAGTATGCTCTCCACCGTACATCTGTAGAAATTGGTGAGGATCAGTGGGTGTAGGTGTATTTTCTTCAGCCTTCTCAGGAAGTACAGCCGCTGTTGTGCCTTCTTGGTGAGACTGGAGGTGTTCAGTGTCCATGTAAGGTCCTTAGAGATGTGAACGCCTAGGAATTTGAAGTTATTCACCATCTCCACTGCAGACCCTTCTATGTAGATGGGGGAGTGAACTTTTCCTTGTCTTCTGAAGTCAACAATCAGCTCTTTGGTTTTGCTGATGTTGAGACATAGGTTGTTGGTTCGGCACCAGTCTGCGAGTTGTTTTATCTCCTCCCTGTAGGCAGTCTCGTCGTTGTCAGTGATCAAGCCCACGACTGTGGTATCGTCAGCATACTTGGTGATGGTGTTTGTGCTGAACTTAGCAGTACAGTCGTGGGTGAACAGGGAGTAAAGCAGTGGGCTGAGCACACAGCCTTGAGGGGCACCGGTGTTAAGGGTGAGTGTGTTGGAGATGAGGTTGCCAATCCTGACAGTCTGGGGTCTGCTGGTGAGGAAGTCTAGGATCCAGCTGCAGAGGGTTGTATCTAAACCTAGAGCCCTGAGTTTGGTAGAAAGTTTTATGGGTATGATGGTGTTAAATGCTGAGCTGAAGTCAATGAACAGCATTCTTGTATAGGTGTTCCTTTTATCCAGGTGGGTTAGTGTGGTGTGTAAAGCTATGGAGATTGCATCCTCTGTGGAGCGGTTTGTGCGATAGGCAAACTGTAGAGGATCCAGTGTTTTTGGAATGCTGGCTTTAATGTGCGGAATAAGTAGTTTTTCAAAGCACTTCATTATGATGGGGGTGAGTGCAATAGGGCGGTAGTCGTTTAGGCATGTGGGGGCTGATTTTTTCGGTACTGGCACGATGGTGGTTGTCTTGAAGCAGCTAGGTACAGTGGCCTGGGCCAAGGACAGGTTGAAGATGTCGGTACAGACATCAGCTATCTGCCAGGCACATGTTCTGAGTACCAGGCCAGGGATACCATCAGGTCCAGCAGCTTTCTGTGTGTTCACTCTACTTAGTGATTTCCACACATCTAGCTTCGATAGTGTGGGGGGTGGGGTGGTAGGGGAGTCAGTGGTCCAGGTGGCTGGTTCAGGGTTTTGAGCTTCGAAGCGTGCATAGAAGGTGTTAAGCTTGTTTGGGAGAGAGGGGTCAGTAGCGCTTACAGGGCTTGTTTTGCTCCTGTAGCTTGTGATTGTATTTATGTCTTGCCACATGCGTCGTGGGTTAGTGTTGGTGTTGTAGTGGTGTTCTATCTGGGATTTGTACTGTTTCTTGGCAGATTTTATGCCAGCTCTTAATTCTTTCCTAGCCCCTCTCAGTTCTTCCTCATTACCAGATTTGAAGGCTGCATCACGGGCTTTAAGCAGGGAGCGGATCTCAGTGTTCATCCAAGGCTCATCACATGAGCTCACAGCACAGGCACGTTTTTAATCCACCATCTGAATACTGTACCTCAATGATAATAAATTATAAATTAATATTAATAATTGCTTACACTTATATAGCGCTTTTCTGGACACTCCACTCAAAGCACTTTACAGGTAATGGGGACTCCCCTCCACCACCACCGCCAGTACGCTCACCACACACAAGCTCTCAGTAGGGAGGAGAACAGAGTGATGAAGCCAATTCATATATTGGGATTATTAGGAGGCCAATGAGAAATGTGGCCAGGACGCCAGGGTTACACCCCAACTCTTTTCAAAAAACCTGATTGGGATTTTTAATGACCACAGAGAGCCAGGACCTTAGTTTTATGTCTCATCCGAAGGACAGCGCCTTTTTTTTTTACAGTATAGGGTCCCCATCACTATACTGGGGCATTAGGACCAGCAGCAACCTTAGTTTTTCCCAGGAGGTCTCTCATCCAGGTACTGACCAGGCTCAAACCTGCTGAGCTTTAGTGGGTTGCCAGTTGTTAGTTGCAGGGTGATATGGCTGCTGGCACAATGTCCACAGGTCCTTCACAATGGAAATTGTTGTGCTTATACTCTGTCTAGTATTCTTTCTTTGGAATCATCCCATCATCCAGCATATCGACAGAAAGTCATTCGAAATACCAAAAAAAAAACATAAGGAAATCTACATTGAAAAACTACTTGCACCATCCAAGACCGAGATCCACAATTTCAAGTTAAGCGCACAACATAACCAGCACGTTTTTCTGAAATATCAATGTTGCAGTTGCAAAATTTATGAAAAAGGTAAATCTTTAACTTTGAAGTTCATTTATGGGAATTATTTTTCCTTAATGTCTTTTTCATGCTAAATAAAACAGAAGAAAACATCCGAGAGTTTAGTTAAAACAAGACATATGCCTTTATAACATACTAATAGTCATTACTGATAAAATGAATGGCTTCTTCAAATCCCACCCATGCCTACCATGGGAATGAATGCAGATACGTTAAACAAATTAATGACTAAATTAAGTGTAATTGGACTGATTTATCCCAGTTCTTCAAGTGCTACTGGAGACCTAGAAAACTTGAGGATACAGTAGCAGTCCACAACCACGATTGTTCACTCTGATCCAGCAGATTACATAGGCTGAAGAACAAAGAAACATGCATTACCCTTACTAATGATTTGTTTTAATATGAACCCACATCATCCAGGACTACAACATGGCGCTTTCTTTGCATGTTACTCTATAAAAAGCCCCTTATTTTACCTTTGTCAATCAAAAACAGCAATGTACAAAAACGGTCCAGTAGTTTAAAATACCACAGACACAAATCTGTATGCACTGATGTTCTAACAGAAAGACATGGTCTGCTATAGTAGTAGTCCCATAGCTCCATTTTGAAGAAGGAGTTTTTGGGTGGGAAAGTAAACTCTCGAAGTCCCTGGTCTTTGACAGATTTAGGGACATGGCACATCTGGTTATCTGCTCAGTGAACACCTGTGAACAGTCACATCTGACACAAGACTCTCTAGCTTTCTGGAGTCGAGTTTTCTTTAGCGTCCAGGGAAATCCACTGCTACTTAGTGCTTTGAAAGGAAACTGTCATTGCTTCCCGGCGGCTTTGGATCAGTAAATTGGATTCAGAACTTAATCCTGAATTCCTGCCCCCACCGCACACAGCTTTCTGCTCAATGTCAAAACTCAAACAACATTTTGGGTAAGCTGCTTACCTAAAGAAATCTAGCACCGAATTAAAGTAAAAAACATCTGACAAAAAATATATATACATCATCCATCCATTTGTCATGGGGATAAGGCACAACTCCTCTACACAATATGAATGCAAATAAAATCCATTTAGATTTCATTAGTATTTAGATGATTAGTATTAACCATATACCTCCTGACAAGATGTCTTTTCTTAATAAAAGTATTAAATGCAATACATCAACAACAAACAATAGCATTTGAATCCAGATTTCTTTCTAGATACTTCCAGCTGTGCAATAAAATCTCGGGCACAAACCCAGGTGGGTATATAAGGATTTGTTTATTTTGTCCAATCAAATGATAGAAGACTGGCAGACGAATTTATACACTTTATGGAAGACTACAAGCAGGTCATTTTCTGGTCATTTTTGCTGTACACGTTTTTGCGTTTTTTTTTCATTTAAGGGTTTTCAACAGAGGCAGTGCATTACTGTAGTTGTTGCTAACGTTGAAGTACATACTGTAATTTAACACTTTTTTTTTACTTAACAACTACATGAAAACAAGTTATGAACTTTCTTTAAAAATCCCAGAGTTTGCCACTCTTCCCTCTGGGCCAGAATTTTCCAATGGATAACTCAGTATGGTGACTGGGGACACTGCTATAGGACTTGTCACCCTGCGGATGGGACATTAATCCCTGGTCCCAATTACTTGGTCATTAAAGTTCCCAGGACAGTATTTAAAAAAGGTGGAGTGTTAACACTGGTGTCTTGGCTAAACTGCACTGTGGGCTCATACAATCAGATCTTCCTAAAGATCAGCCCTTAAATTCAACCAGTGGAGTGATTTCTCAATCTCCACCTAACTGGCTGTACAGAATGCCTAACACAAGTCACCCAGGTGGGGGCTGCACTTTCATTGAGGATGAGCTAGGTCCTCTACTGTAATTTTAACTGCTTTGCAATCTTTCGCCATGAAAAGCACAACATGAATACATCGAACTGTTTTTAAATTCTGATTGCTTGACATTTGAAAAATGAGCATTGGCTCTGAGCGTTGCTTGTTACGTAGAAAACAGGACTTAGGGTCGGTTAGGTTAGGACTCGGATTCCAGCTTCCATCTTCAAGGGAGGGGTTTAAATCCCAGGTGAGACAACTGTACCCTTGAGCAAGATACTTCAATCGAATTGTCCCAGCAAAGTACCCAGCTGTACAAAGGGATGCAGATGTAAGTCTCTTTGGATAAAGCCTCAGCCAACTAAAATCAATAATTAGTAAACATGAAATATACCGTAATACGAAAATATTACATATTACATTAAATGTAATAAGTGACACATTGTATTTACATGATGAAATGCTGATAAACTATTTTTTTCATTCATGAAGTAGAAATCTTGCAGGGTGTGAACCTTGAATGTGGCCAATAATTCACATGTGGGTCTTTGGGTGACAAACTCTGACCAGTGTCCACTTCGCTTCTGCAGTCCTTACTTTGCCGAGATTCAGAGCTCACAGGCTATTTTTTTTTGACACACGGGCATCTCTCCGAAGCCTAGTGTGGGTAATACTCACCCCTGCGCTGTCGTTTCCCACGCCGCTGCACCCAGCCAGGCAGGGGTTGAAGTATGTAATGCCATCTGAGCCGCAGACAGGGGCATACTCGTGGATTTTACACCCACAGTTCACGTTGCAGCTGCCCGTCAGGTTTCTGTGCGCCATGGTTAACGTGGGACTAGGAAGAAAGACAGACAGAGAAAGACTGAAACAACAAGCTCTCAATTCCCATGGGAAACACAGGGCTGGCTCAGTCTATTATATTTGCCCAAAAGAAAACAGGACTACAGAAGAACAAATCCTATGTCACAAGGAGCTGAAAGTCGAAGAACGCAATACCATGAACCTCTCACAAGAACATAGAGTTTGCAAAACCAGAGAAGATCATTATGCTTCAAAAGAGAGGAGGCGCTCTGACAGCTTTGTGGATACCTCATTCCAGGTTCTCACAAATCCACTGCACTCTCCCAGGCAGAGAACACCAGAGAACACCGAACTTCAGTTATCCCCACAGTAGAACTTTGAAAATAATCAGAACGAGCTATTTCCGATGACACTCCTGTGATTTAAGGGAAAATGAGACCTCAGCTTAAACGCAAAAATACGTAGCAAAGAGAAAACATCTCAGAAAAAGCTTCTTATTAATGATTCAAGGATCTCATCTGTGCCTTTCCTGAAGTATCCTAGGGAACTGTTTCATCAGCATGGCTGGATAACACTCCATACCTATACAAACTGCTGGGTACAGAGATGTCTCCTGTTTTCTGTGCTGAACCATTTACAAATAAATAGCATAACAGCCTGAGCTCAAGCATTGTGAAAAACAAAACACACAGCAATGCACATCTGAGCCAGACACAAGTCATCCTTCTATTGTGACAGTAAAAAAAAATATCAGACTTAATGAGATATCCAAAAGAAATAATGAATATTACATAAAGTATGTCAAATATAAATGTTGTGACACAAGCCATATAATTCTGCATTTTTACTGTAATTTGATGACTGTGCATATTAAGCATGTTCTGCACACATGCAAAAAAGTGTGGCCTGAGCTGCAGGCACATTACATGAGCATTTAGTGAGACAATTGACTCAGCTACAAGGCATGACTTTGGGAAGAATTCCTGGGATGGCAGCTAGGGAGCTTAAAATGTTACAAGGCACAGTATGCTCACCGAGCTGCTGTGTTTAAAATCACTGGAGACCTATGGGCACATACTGCACTGACTGGGCAAGCCTCTGAGGAATGCACTTGCTGGGAGCTTCATGAAAACGTGTACACCTGCACTCTCCCACAGCCCTGCATCTTCTGCTCAGACTGGATTTATCTTTTTGTTTTTAATTAAATCGTCATTTTTTATTCAATTCTTCGTTTCTTTCTTGCAGCCACACAAAAATGTGTTCAACAGCCTTTTCGACCCGACCTTTTAATACCGAAAAAACAAAATGCCACTCTCCTTTCACTCTGACAGCTTGATAAGGAATGTGCTATTTCCTCTGCGTGCTCATCCCTAAATCATTGTCCCTTTGTGCCCCTTAGCAAACTGGTGTTTACGTACTGCTGTAGAGGTTGGTAATGGTCACCGCAAAATCACTGATTTAATTTTTGAAAAGACTATAACACCAGAAAATAGTATGATTTTATGCTATGTATGCACTCTGATGTCACACTATGGGTACTGGCAGAAACCTAAAACACAGGGATGTTCTTTTTCCTCTTGCAGAGGAATCATTTAACTACAGAGAACAGCTTTCTGAACTTGGATGATCTCTACAAACACTAAGAGACAATGAGTGGGCTCAGACTCTGGGTCAACTGATACTGGAAGGCCAAACAAGACTCTGGACTTTGACCTCATTTTAGAAATTGCAAAAGAATTTACCTTAGATGTCCAGGAGAGCAAAACAGCCCTTTGCTATCAATAATGTTTTAGATTCATGGAGCCACCCTGTTCCCGATTTAACTCACACAATCACACCAAATTATCATAAGCATTTTTGCTTGCTTGTGTCACGTAGGAGCCAGAAGCATAGGCTGCAAGATGAGACAGACAGCACACAGCTGCACTCTCACTGGACAGGACGTTTTTGTCCATTGCAGGGCCACAGAGAAAGGGGCAGTTTAGACTGACCAATCACATGTAACCCGTTTTTGAGACGTGGCAGGAAACCAGAGCACATGAACACAGGAAAAACATGAAAACTCTGCAAAGACTCCTGGAACTGGAATGGAGCCCTGAGCCCCCCAAATCCCCATGGGCTCACTGTCATACCAATGCTAACTCTGCGTATAGTTTTTGCGTGAGAAAATTACAGCACAGCTGCTGGAGCAGAAGCATTCATCCTTACCCTGTAGTGTAAGGTATATTGATGCCTCCAAGGTTAATGCTTTCACAGCCCACGATGAACAGTGTGGAAAAGCACAGCAGCGACACACCACTGCATATCATGGCCAGTTTCGCCGACTCCCTTGCACCGAGCTTCAGTTTTTTGATGATGTAGCCTCCGAGTACAATGCCAACACCGGCACTGGGCACTATGATAACACCTGAGAAAACGGGCAAAAATTAAATAAGTCCCAATGATTAAAAACAGAAACTCAGTACTTCAATGCAGTGTGCACTTGGTGTGTTTCCTTAGAGAAAAGAGGACATCTGCTAACTCAGTGCCGACTAAGAACACAAGGTTCAGTTCCAGCATGATCTCATTTGTACGTTGCAATACATAAGAGACTGAATGGGAGATGAACCACAATGTCCACTGGATTTTCAGGTTCCCCGTGTTTGTGTTAGCAAAGCACAAGATTAATGTTATACACACACTGAGGATAATACAAAAATGAGTGGGGCACACATTTTCAAATAAACATACATCATAAATAAACACAGTAGATATGCACAAGGATAGAAACTTTACCCTAAGAGTAGACAGCAGAGCCAAGCATCAGAATGTAGCAAAGGGCTCTGTCAGTTTGCTGCACGTGCTTGCAGAAAAGTACAGCTAATTGACAGGATTTGAAAGTCAAAGTTCACTGCCGGCAATATCAGGCCTGCGTCTCAATCTGCACCCTGAGGGTATTGGACTGCTCTGCACATGGCTGTCCTTACGTCCTCAAAGTGCAGCATAAAAAAAACAAATCTGCTTACCAATGAAATGTCATTTGTGCTACTATTAGAGGAAGATGACACTTTTAAATGAAGCATTTCAGGGAGGACTGTTGAAGCAAAACTGGAATCTTTCAGTACAGTATAGTAACATTATATTTGCAATACATAAGACATTAAATCTATGAAAACAGTCATAGAAAACTCAAAAGCAACTCAGCGCTTTTAAGAACAAAAACATTTCTTTTCACTGGGTTTGGCTCCAAAGATAGAAGACTAAGACATACTAATCTGTAAAATAACTTTGAGAATGAACACTAATGAAAGAGCAGGTTTTGTTCTCTTTGCATTCTGAATACAAACATAATAAAAAAATATTAACTACAGAATGTACAGCAAAGCCAGACCAAGTCAAAGTGGATGACACTGTGCTAACCCCAATACAGCTGGTGAAGAATATCAAATAATACTTTCATAGAATTGCTTTTCCTTAAAACTGACATAGTCATGATCTGATCAGAACCATACTGAGAATGTGCTGATAATCCTTGGATATACAGCAAAAACAGATTAATTTAAATAAAGACATCACTGTATCAATTGTACAGTTCACTTGTGCACCCTTATCTAAAAAGCCTGCATTCAGCTTTTTGTCAATAGAGCACATTACAAAACCAGCTGAACATAGTACTGGAAAGAGGCCACATGAGGACAATCAGACTGACACAGCAAATGAAAAGCTCACTGCACTCAAGACAAGGCTGGGATGACTGAATCTTTTATGTCTGGAAAAAAAAACCTATGAGGATGATTAATTGATTTAAGATTCTCAAAAGGGCTTAATGAAATCAAATCATTATTTCAAACTAAGAAAAGACCAATCCTAGACAGTATGAACGTTAATCAAGTGCAACTGATTTCAAGGCTAAGAGCAGGAGGCATTTTTAAAAAACAAATAATTATAGGAGTCTTGTCAAATCTGCCAGCTCATGTTTTGTTCAATAGGAGCCGCAGTGCTGGTCATGAAGGTGCCAACAGCAAACTAAGAAAGATGGACTGAACAGTCTCATCTCATCTGTAATCTTTTTCTTGATATGTTAAAAATGTCTGACTGCAAGCATATTCACATTTATTCTTTTTTTCAGGATAATTTAACCTTGTTTTAGAAAACCAATACCCTATATAACTATTCACAAAAATGTGCTTAATAAAACAAGGGATTATTAATCCTTTTCCATACTATAAATGGGTAATAATTCAATAAAAATCTATATACTGTATATAACCCATTCAACACTGACATTAGGAATCTCCATCTTTAAGATACTGCTATTTTTACAAAGTTTCAATAAGTATGCATTCCATATATCTCCATCCCTGAAGAGCAACATCTGTATTATTTATTACTTATGCATTTCTTACAGATAGTGTGTGCTGTCTTCTGAACTTCACAGTTCACAGGACCATTCTTTTCCAAATTTAACAGTCTTACCCTTTTGAGATGTGCATACACGCTGAATGTTACTGAATCTGCAGAGTGTAGAGGATTGGGAAAAAAAATACCACTTTTTGCCACAGTTTATACCTGAACCTTTTCCTTTCCTGACAAATACATTGAAAAAAAAGCCTAAAGTATTTCTTCTTTTGAAAAAATGGCCATACCAGGGATGATGTAGGTACAGGAACTGTGAAATAGATTAATTTCACTCTTTTATCCTCATAAACCAACTGAAGTTCCAGGGTCATTATGTCCAGAATTGAACATAATCTAATGCAGTCAGATAGTCTAAGAATCTAAGAACATGTATAAAATATATTAAGTAAGAGTATTTCTAACCATCTATGTAGTACTCCTCATACAGAGATGTCCATCCAGCATGGATGAGATGTGGGGGCAGTGCGGTGGCTCTGGGCCTATGGCCGGTTGCCGGTTGCCGGTTCGTATCCCGCTCTGTTGCGCCCCTGAGCAAGGCCCTTAACCCCAGCTACTCCAGGGGCGCCGTATAAATGGCTGACCCTGCGCTCTGACCCCAAGCTTCTCTCCCTGTCTGTGTGTCTGTGTGTCTCATGGAGAGCAAGCTGGGGTATGCGAAAAGACAAACTCCTAATACAAGAAAATGTATATGGCCAATAGAGTGATTATACCTTATCTACATGATGTAGCTGTCGAACCAGAACACCAGTAGCTCTCATTACTACTGACAGGCCCCAGGAGGGGAACAAATTGCGAAAAAAATAAACATTGCAATTACCAGGAAACTCTCCATAGGGTCACTGGGACAGAGGCCAAGCAACCACAGCATTATTTTACTGTTAAGAAAGCTCAGCTGGAATATGTTTTTAAATCTTTTCTTTGTTCCTGACACAAAAACAAAGTATCCAAAATGTTTAATTCATAAACCAGAAGGAAGGACAGACGATATGCCTGTGATGCCATGGACTGAAAAATGCCACAATAACCAAAATAAAGGCAAAATGAGTTTTACAGCGACACACAAAACAAAACAAAATGAAACATGAAAAAAGCAGAGTTCATAGTTAATTCATAATCCAACAGCAAAAAAAATCATTGGCTTTAAAATTCAGGGTACAAATTTAAAGAGTGGAAAATACTATACCGTTATTGCACAAGCATTAACTAAATGAATGGCTTTATCTTTCCAAAATATTACAAACTAAGGTAATCTGGATGCTAACTCATAACTAATGTTAAAGGGGAAATTCAGTCCAAACCAAAAATCAAACCAAACGGCAGTTCATGCCTATGGGGTCACTGTGTCACAATCGTCTGACTGACTGCATTGCAACTAAAACACCTCCATAACACCAGTCATCGTAAACACCAACCTCCTTAATGCAGCCTCCTGAGCAAGAAAAGATGCTTCCTGCTAGTACAAGCTATTATTGTTTCCCTCGATAAAAATAGATGTGCCCATGAACACTGCAATAGGGTGAAGTGAATGAGTATGTCATTACCTCACCTTCCTGCAGTTACTAACAAAAGGCATCTTCCCCTTTCCCCTGTCTCAGGAGGCTGCACTGAGAGCACTGGCAATGTGGCACAACAGAGAGGTTTTCAAGCCTCCGATTACTATACAGTGACCTTATACTGTAAGTTCCAGGCAGAAGTTTAGTACAAGCCTTTTACACCAAAATCAAGATTTTTGTTTTGGACCTTCATGAAGCAACAAGTTTTCAAGAGGGCCAGAAAAATGTTATGGGGGTCATCTCACTGCATTCTTTTCAATTTCACAGCCTCGTCCACTGAGTTTGTCAGCTGGTGTCCCCCTGATAGAGCCAGCATATTTACATCATCTAGAGAAGAACTCATGACTCGCAGCTCACAGTCCTGAACGTGGCGAAGGCCTTCGTACAAATACAAACTGGTTTTGAGAGGGAAGGGGCTGCCCTCACCTTCTACGCAAATCACTTGATGAAATGTCTGACAGAGGTTTTACAAAATACCCACTTCTCTTAGCTGGGATTTGGATATATTATCTTCGATAGAGATTTTTTTACAGAGTAAATAATAAGTGACAAGATCCAGTATTTGGTCATATTGGTACCAATACCAATACCAATTATAGTGAGAACCATCCCTGTGAATCAGGCCAAAGGACCAGGCTGCCAGGCCAGAGACAGGGACAGTGAAGGGAATGAAAGTGTCCTGTTTTTGTAGCTGGTCAAAATCCCAACAAGTAGAGGCTTCACTTCCCCCACTAAATATGAATTTCAAACACATATTAAGGACAGAGACGGTGTTTTCTTTCTGCAGCACATGGTCTGGATTCACAAAACCTTTACACAACGCCACAATAAGGCCTTCTGGAAAACAAAGGAAGGGTTTTTACTCAATAAATATGTACTCGAGGAGAACCATTCTACCAGCGCCGAGACCCCTTGCTTATTTGCAATTGCTGCGATGGCGATGTCTTACCAGTGTAAATGCTTGCATTGGATGCTGGAATGCCAAACTGAGACTCGATGAACTTGGGAATGAAGGTTATAAAGGCAGTGACGATGGCACTCTCTGCTGTGTATGACAAGCTCACAAATAGGAATGTCATATTGCTTAAGATCCTGACAGCAGCTCTCGGTAGGTCTGACAAGAGAACAAAAAACAGCCACAGATGAGCAGAAGCCAGGGACCATGAGGAGATTCCTATACATTGACAGAGCACAACAAATAAATATCCTGTCAGGTGACGGTAGTCTACAGGTATTGTGTGGATACTGTACACACCACCTCTCCACCTGAACACATGTTTTTAAAATGCCCTTAATAACTGGGCCCCATGTACTTCTGGCTTTAAGAAATATATTAATATATCAGTGCACATGAATAAAAAACTTCATGCTTGTTATTGTCTAGGGCATACACATAAGAAAAATAATGATTTTGGAGGAACCACATGATGTAGTTTCTGGATACACTGCAGAACTGATGTAGTGTTCGCTCATCAGGAAGAAACGAGCAAAAGACAATGTGAGAATTGGGCTTGTTATACTACAATGCTTTAACAGAATAAGAATTGATCAAATACAGAAAACAGATCTAAAATACCCGACAGTGTTGACGACATTTACAAAAACATTTGTTGTTGATTTTCAAGTCACATTATCTTCGAAAAAATGGCAAGTCTAAGAAACTATTCCAAATCCATCAACAAAATAAATTTTCTAAAATCACTTGGGTCACACCAACGGTTTAATGGGTAACCATAAAATAGCATAACTCTAGTTAACATAACACTACCATCACAATATGAACACACAGGTTTTGCTTTCATTATCTTTTGAACCCTTATAGACACTACAGAAAATCTAAGGAATGTGCAGTGTTTTACCGTATAGTGTGACCCTACTGACCAGAAAAACTGAAGCAGCTGCCTTTACTTTCTGCTATCCTGAAATAATATGCTGAGAAAGAATGAGCCTAACACCACTTGTTGTAGGCTCCCTTGTTGTAGCATTCACCGAGTCTTTTGTATTATTCCACCTATTACATTAGCCATATTACATTTGGTACCATGCAATTCTGACCTTGAGTGAAACTGTCCCTCTTTAGTTATTGTCTTTTACCACATTCTCCTGAAAGGGTTTCTTACAATTGCCCCTATGAGGCTGTTACTAGGCAACAGGCAAACTCCAGTGAGGTCATGTCTGAATCGGTAAAAAGCCACATTCACTCAAGTAAAAAAAAAAAACATTGTTCAATCTGTTTACTGGGAGATATTATTGACAGGTTTAAAACAGTTTTATTAAACTAAAAGCCAAAAGAATCAAAGTGACACTTCTGAGTATTGATGGCTCCCTTAATACCCATAAATTATGTAAATGAATAATTTTAAAAACTGCTTCATGTCTTTATTAAAGTGTGTGATCAAATTGCATTTTAATTAAAACCCATACCCAAAATAACATATTAAAGCAAACTTTGAACTGAGACAAACCGAGTCAGCTCATTTTGAATGAATAGATTGTCGTGGAATCCCTATAATTCCTCATAATCAGATTTTAATTTGCTCCAGAATGTTTAACTTGGACTAGTTTATACTGAAACCCTGTAATTCAATGAAAGCTTTCAGGACAGCTTTGACAAAAAAAGGATTAAATGTTAATTTGGGTACTAATTAGTGGTGGGGTGGGGATGGGGGTTATTTATTAAGTCTTTAAATTTAATTATATTGGATATTTTGAAGTTTAATCTTATTCAGCACGAGGTGTGAACAATAAGGCTATAATTGGGTCACAGAAATTTAGTGCAGTCTTTTGTTAAGTCAAAGTCAATTTTCTTAAATGCACTTGGGATTTAGCTGCTACAGAAACTATAGACTGTTTAAGTAATTAAACCTTGTTATGGGTCAAAGACCCATCTATACCATCTGTTAGTTAAGAAAGAGTTGTGTTTTAAAATAAGATGATAATCTTATTAATATTTAAAATATAATTTTCCAAAAAAATAATCTATACAGTACATATACTTACACAGCCATAATAACTAATATGGAGCTAGTGGTTCCTAAATATGCTACTATGATCTGGTACCAGTTATTTTAATTCCAAAACGTCTTGACGTACTAGAGCTCTGTCCAGTCTCTGGGGTGCTGTGTGACATTCACATGGATGGAGAGTGTTCAACAGAGGCCAGATATTGGATTTAAGCAGAGCAGCAGTTTTCCTCAAGCCACTTTCTCAATGGACACTGACCGATACTGAAATCTACTCAGTCACCCTGTTAATTTGCGTTTTAACAAACATCATTATCTAACAGGGCTTAAAAATAAAACCTCATAATCAAAAACTTCTTATGGGCAGAGTGTATATTTAAAGTTGTGAATAACCCCTGGCAGACTGCTTACTTGGCCCGTGAATGGGAAAAGCGCCTAGTAAAGAGCTTATTAAAAAATACTAGCTGAAACTAAGTATGAAACAATTACAGTTTCTTTCAGTTGAAAAACATGGTTCACATGTCAAGATGTATTAAATCATTTAACCGATTTACAATACTTCAGTATTGTATTCAGTATACTGTACACTACATATTTATATGGGCACAACTATTGACAAGTTTCATATCACCAATACAGAAAATAATATCTTTGATTATTTTGAAATTGGGAGTACATTCCAGTCAGCATTTTAGGAATGGCCGTCACATCGGCTTCCCAACATTTTGCAGTGGAATTTTACAACCTTTTTCAGAAGGAATGCAAACACGTTCCTCATTCACTTTTGTTCTTGTTTTATTCTACAATATAGTTCTTACTTTTTTCTGATACAATGTTACAGTACTTTTTGGTTTCATTAACCACCATAGGCTTTTTTTCCTCTCTCCTCAGGAGTAGGAAATCCTCATTTCTTAAAAGAAAAGCAGTTTCAATTTAAATAAAAAACATACAGTAATCTGCTTTGAATCTAGCATAGCATTTCTCAACTCAGATCTGAGAAAGATCATGTTTGTATCTTTTCCTTTCCATAAGAAAATGGCATTGAAAACATTTAAATTTTTTTGTTATTTTTATTACATTTATTTATTTTATTACATGTATTTATTTTATTGTTAGTATATTTTGTGTTATTACAACATAAGAAAATAAGTGAACTGATAAATGTTCTACCCTTTGGAAATGGTACCATTTGCAAATTAATTACTGTATTGTTTTAGATTTCATTTAGGAATTTAATTTCGGGGGGGGGGGGGGGGGGTTAGTAAATGAATGTTTGCTTTAGTTTCCTTGACATTCAATGACATTACACCAGTTGTGAGATTTCAAGGGACACTAACACTTTTACTCAATTCTGTAGGCATATGTGTCTGAGTAACAGTTCCACAGGTCTGTCGGCAAAACAGCAGGTACATTGCATTTAATACAGCATAACTGAACTTGGGGATAAACAGTGGTTAGCACTGCTTGGGCCCTGGGTTCTACTCCTGGGGTGCTATCTGGGTGGAGTTTGTATGTCCTCTCCAGGTTTGCATGGGTTTCCTTCAGGGTCTGCAGTTCGCTCCCACAGTTTAAAGACATACTGGTTGGTTAATCGGCTTCTGAGAAAAAGGCCCTGATGCAAGTGTAGGTGTGTCTGTGTTTGTGTCCGTGATGGACTGGCGTCCCGCCCAGGGTGTACCCCGCCTTGGGCCCATGGCTTCGGCTCCCCCTGCAGCCCTGCACCGGATAAAGTGGCTAAAGAATGGACGGATGTGTAACTGAACTCTTTACACTGAGAAACACCACAAAACTAAGTGCAGGTCAAATGTAACAAATGACTGCTTATTTATTTACATCTAATCTCGAGGCGGCTCATTAGAAATGACGATCTAGCCAAACCTTACTCTTTGTGCACTTCTTTGTGCACAGTACATCCTGTTTTATTTTTGTATATTCCGCATTATTGCATTGTGCCTGGCTGCTGTTGAGCTGCAATTTCCCTCACAGGATTAATAAAGTATCTATCTATCTCTATCTATTCCCCAGGAAGAGGCTAGTTAAAACCATGACGAGCCCCGCTGCCTACCTTTGATATCTTTCCCAAAGCCCATGGAGGAGGTGACCGTCTGACCCTTGCTGCTGGATTTCTCCTTCATGACATCGTCGTCGCTGGAGATGTCATCCGTGCTCATTTTCTTTTTCTTCTTCTTCTTCTTCCTCCTGTGCCGAGGAGGCAGTTTCTTGGGGAAGGTGAACATGGGGAAGATCACCAGGAGCATGGCCATGGCACAGAGCAGGAAGCCGCTCCACCTGTGGGTGGGGACACACACACAAACGCAGACACAGGGTTTGACAGGCCACAGAGCAGAGCAGGAACAAGAGTCTCACGCGTGCGCCTCCGTCTGAAACACTCATCTCTGGGATTCTTGGGCTTGTAATAACATCAATATAGTGCACACAATATACACACTATTACATATTTTGAATTCATGCAAGGCTTTATTTATGCTGGCTATGTTTTGATCATTTAACTGATTAACACTTACAGCGTAACACATTATTAATCATTATTAGCAGTTAGTAATTACTAATGGACACAATCTAGTTTTTTTTTCCTTCTCTGTTCCTCAGAGATGATTGGATCTTGAAATATTCATAGCTTGAAAGCAACACAGGGTTAAAAGTTTGAATCACTGTGAGAGACGGACACAGTTCTCTACGCCTCCCAGTCAAGTCTGTGCAACGGCGTCCTTTTCCAACTGCATTTCTTCCCACCCACACAGACGCAGTCACTGCTGCTAACAGCCTGCACACAAAATACTTTTTTTCTCCCCTATTAAGAACACAAATTCTGTTTCTCTTTCCAGGCTTGAGAATATGGTGTCAGTGTGTCAAAACAACATGGCAGGTCTATGACTCTCATGCCAGCACCAGTGTGGGAGTTGGGAAGATGTGTGTACATCCTGTGAGATGTCCTCAGTTGAAGTCTCCACCATTTTTCACACTGTGAACCCCACAGCATGTACAGTGGACTCAGCATTAAACTAATGCAGCTCTGAATGCTCTCATTGCAAGCCACAGGGACCAGTACAGCTCAAAGCATCTTAATCCCGCTGACACGTCACCATTTCGGCTACAGCTGACTAATGGCCCAGCGCAGAGTGGGAACTGCAATGTCCAGAATGGGGGATCCACATTTCACTCCAGAGAAGGGGCTTGATTGGCTGTGCCACTTGGAAAACATCCTGAAAACACTCGTGTTTTGTCTTAC